>NC_056748.1:288988528-289281028 GCF_019279795.1 Protopterus annectens | reverse complement strand
AGCAGGACTAAGACAGAATATATGTGTGTGAATGAGAGGGAGGATAGAGGAATGGTGAAGATGCAGGGAGTAGAGGTGGAGAAGGTGGATGAGTTTAAATACTTGGGATCAACAGTTCAGAGTAATGGTGAGTGTGGAAGAGAGGTGAACAGGAGAGTACAGTCAGGATGGAGTGGGTGGAGAAGAGTGTCAGGAGTGATTTGTGACAGACAAGTACCAGTAAAAGTGAAAGGGAAGGTATACAAGAGGGTAGTGAGACCAGCTATGTTATATGGGTTGGAGACAGTGGCATTGACAAAAAGTCAGGAGTCAGAGCTTGACGTGGCAGAGTTGAAGATGTTAAGATTTGCACTGGGTGTGATGAGGATGGACAGGATTAGGAATAAGTATGTTAGAAGGTCAGCCCAGGTTGGAAGGTTTGGAGACAAAGCCAGAGAGGCACGATTACGTTGGTTTCGACATGTGCTGAGGAGGGATGCAGAGTATATTGGGAAAAAGATGCTAAGGATGAAGCTGCCAGGTAACAGGAAAAGAGGAAGGCCTAAGATAAGGTTTATGGATGTGGTGAGAGAGGACATGCAGGTGGATGGTGTGACAGAGCAAGATGCAGAGGACAGGAAGAAATGGAAACAGTTGATCTGATGTGGCGACCCCTAACGGGAGCAGCCAAAAGAAGAAGAAGATTACAAACACTCCCTTCATCAGGAACCCATTTAAGTATTAGAATAACTTTTGCTGTTCTTCATTACCTCATATAAGAAATTTGTAACCCCTTTCCAGTCTTTTCTAACTCTACTTGAGAAACCTCATCATCTGACATTAATCATGACAAGTAAGCCACTTGATTTTTTGTTTTTTGTAATGACATTTGTCTTTCACTTGTCCTGGGTGAGTACTGGCACCACCCAAATATTCACTGTTAAAAGTAGGCTTTCTGAAAATATTGGTAAATAAGTGTTAGTATTTGGATTATATTCATTGGTGAAACAAAAGTGCTAAACATATTAAATATTTGCTCATTACTGGCTATGTTGTATTTGATGTTCTTTTTTATGTTTTTAACTCTACAGTAGTAGTCCAAACATTGCAGCAGTTTATTTTTAGTTTACCAGCTGAGATGACAGTTATGTTTACAAAAAAATGCTGTAACCTGCCTGAACACACAGTGTTATTTTATTTTATTTGAGTCCATGTTGGATATAATAGAACTTGATTGGCAGATAAAGGTTAATGCTGCCACCTATCAAGGATTAAATGAAAATGTAAACAACAGTTAGGGGGAGTTTCAGGGTGTTATTCATAGTCACTGCTTTGTCTATCTGTGCTGTCTGAGAATAAGCACTGGGAAGCAACAAATTCAATAGAAGCCACTTATACTAACACACTATGGGTGCGAATAAGCCTAAGCAATGAAGTCATAATGAGATGTAAATGAGGGATGACTCATAACAGTATATGCCAATGAAGCATTCTCTCACCTATATAGCATCCATATGTTCCAAACACTGAACCACCACAAAGGAGCTCAAATCCAGATAGAAATCCAAATAAAGTCCAAATGAGATTCCACAGAAACTTAAGGGTAATAAAGTTTCTGTGGAATCTCATTTGGACTTTATTTGGATTTCTGTTTGGATTTGAGCTCCTTTGTGGTGATTCAGTGTTTGGAACATATTTTTGTTTTTGATTGGACTATTGTGTATTTGTTCCATCAGGAAATTTTCTTTCTTTACTTTTACTTATATATCATCCATAGTGACTTTTATGTGCTGTTGGTAGATATATAAAGAGGAGTTGCACCTATTCTATCTACCTTGTAATCCACAAAGATGCTGTCACTTGATGCTAACCTTGTTATTTCATGTTGTGAGCTGCATGTTTTAGTTGAGCCAAAAATGTTCATAACCAGTGGTGCTTGTCAGTGAAGAAGGTGGAGCTACAAGCCCAGAATAATCTACAATCATCTTTTATAATCAGGAGATACTAGGTCAGATTAGAGTGGAAAAGGATATTATAAGTGTCTTTGTGATTATGAATGACCATCATAGGGGTACTGGAAGAATGCATAGTCTATCTCTGTGAGCACTAAGGTATGTATAGTCCTCACTATACTAGCCAAGGAGACCTACCAGAGACAGACAGACTGTGATCACATTGGGTTTCTCACAGGCTTCTGCCTCAATGATGCTGTAGCGGCTCTTGAATGTACTCGTGGTATATGTGGATCAGTACAACTATTTCTCAGTGTCACCTTAACACTGAGCCAGGACTATGCATGCCTTTTGATAGAGGGGCATGTTTCCCCTGAGGTAATCATGCAACAGGTGGCACCTATGTTGCAACTGGGACCCCATCTGGTCCACAGGAGAAGCAGTAACGCAATAGTAAGGTCTCCAATGCCATCCATTGCCAGATAGTGTGTGATGTATGCAGGTACATCATCATCTCTTCCTAGCATGCTAGCACTGCAAACAGTTGCAATATCTGGCATACTAGCTGACTCTACTGTCTCTTCCTGCATGGTAAGATGTGCAGTGGGCATCTTGCTTGTCAGTGGAAAAATATTTTTTCTCTTTTCTTCTATTTTACTTAAGTAGTTTTCATAGTAAAATGTATTGCTGAATAGTATTCTACTTTTTCTTTGTTTTGCACCCCTGACACACACACACACACACACACACACACACACACACACACACACACACACACACACACACACACACACACATGCACACCCTTTCCTCTAGCTCTTTTTTTGTCTTTTCAGGTGATGCTGGATATCCACTAGAACCATGACTCATGACACCAGTAAGAAATCCAAGAAGTGCTGCAGAAGAGAAGTTCAATACAACCCTGTCCCAGACCCATATTGTCATTGAGAGGATCTTTTGCTCCAATAGAGACATCTTAGGTGCATGGATGTGTCTGTGGTTGCCCATCAGTATGACCCCACTACTGCGTGCAGTATGCTTACTGCATTTTGCAATCTGCACAACATGATCCTGTGCTGCTCTGGTGATGAAGTGACTGATGGTGCCCTTGCAGCTGCCAGTTCCAGTCCTATTATAACTAATGATGACAAGATGGCAGCAGTTGAAAGGCACCCCATGCAGTAGGCTTGTGCATAGCACATGACTGTACAGGTAAAGAAGTAACATTTATTCTGTGGTCCATGACATTCCCCTTAGTGTTTCCTTTCTTGTAAAAAACAGAGTATAATTGATGCATGTAGTGATATATGTGGGTGTGCATGGTCTACTGTCACTTTTCACCTGACATTCCTTCTCATCTTTAAATAATTATTTTTTTATTTCGGAGCAGTTACTTATTATATTGTTTGTAGAAGTCATGCCTGAGTGCTCACTAACTCATGTCTGTTGATGTTGTAAGGCATCATATAAGTAACAATAACATTTAATAATTGTTTACATAGCAGGATATTTATTCTAATCTGTAATTTTCTTATTAGTGTTTACCTGAAAACGTGTGTATTACTACTTCAAAGTTGTAGGTAACTGCCAGCAGTAACAATGTTAGTGCATACAGCCTTAATGGTATTAATCACTGCAAGCTTATGTTATGACACACAGCTTTCTTTCCATAGTTCAATGAGATTTTAAGCAGCACCTTTACAGGAATGAAATGCACATGGATATAAAGTGTTCTAAGCCTCCCCCTTTTTTAAATAACTTATACCCCTTTGAGTTAAACATTCATTTGTGTTAGTAAACGGTCAAATTGTAACAGAAATGTCACACTTGATTCCCAGTAGTTGAAGATTAAATGAGTCGTACATATCTCCTAAAGATAGGCTAGGTGATGGTGCAACTGATTTTGAAGAGGGGCTGTCGTGAGAGCTGGATAGTTTGTTGGTCTGATGTTGTGACCTACTTGTTACAGGTGATCCTGCAGACACTGATCTGTCATTGCTGCGGGGCAGTGATTAGCACCTTGAACAACATGTTCCGCTAGGTGTAGAGAAGTGATGACATGGTCTGCATGACATCTGTTGTCCTTGATTCCCCTCCCCCAGCTAATCACAGTACTTTCTTAAGAAGCACTTGCAGTCTCATGGTATCTGCCCGTACATGACCTGACAGTACCCCATCCACTTCCCCTTCTTAGACTGACTCTTATGTGAGTCTGGTAAGTCCTAACTAGTGTACAAATAGTGGCAGCCACTGATGCTTGGTGTGCCACCATACTATGCGTCAGTGTGATCACTGCATTATCCCCACTCTGTGCCATTTCCATGTAATGCTGTAAATCCTCACATATGGTCTGGAGAACTCTGACCATTTCCAGCTTACTGGCATGGCAATGCTTTTAGCCCTAACAATGTCATGGCACATTTGCTGCTGGGCAGCCAATGGTTTACGTGTTTCCTGAATCTGGGTCCCTTTTGTAAAGGTGTTAGTGTGGACACTGTTAACTTTGAGTGTTTGCCATCATCCTGAAATTGTTTGTCTGGGTCTGGACATTCTAGCATAGGAGTGAACAGATATAATGTGAGCTTGTGTTTGACATTGTGATGCACTGTCACTTCCTGAAGAGTTACTAACATGTTGTGGGGTGTTAGATTCTGCCATTAAACTTAGTGACTGCATGCCATTTTCCTCTGGCTGTCTCATAAATATAACTGAGTTATCATCAGCATTACCATCATCATCATCACTGACAACCATTCTGCTGCTGATATCCTCAGAATGTATTGGTGTGGTGGAACTGGTTGTTTCTGCTGCTGACCCTGTAAAAAATATGGTGGTGGTGCTGCAGTAGCGTTGTCGCCTCACAGTAAGACATTGTCCTGTTCGATTCTCAGCTAAAGCGTCTTCTGTGTGGAGAAATGCCTGAATGGGTGTACCTTCGTTGAAGGTTGTGCATCAGGGCTGGCAACTCGGCACGTAAAAATATCTACTGCCAATCATTAGCGGACCAGAGTTTTGCTGTGGAGACCCCTAACCAGGAAAAGCCGAAAGACACAACAACAACCAATAAAGAAGTTGTATAAACTAGTCTGTGTTGAGTAAGGATGTGTAGGGGACACTTACCATGCACACGGCTTCCATTGTCATTCTGTGCAGATGTGCAAGCTTCACCTGTTAATAGTAATTTTCACATATATAATGTAATCATTCCATGTCAGCATTCATTTCTCTGTATAAATGAGCAGACGTGTCTTGCTGCTGCTGCAGACGTTGGTAACAGCCAATATCCACACCACCTCTATTACTCCAGTAATATCATCTTCTGTGTCATAGTCATCCCCATGGATGGAGAGGAAGCATTCCTCATTAGTATCAAAAGGATAATTGATGGGCGGTCTCCCCTCCAGTCCTGGTAATGGTAATTATATTCTATCTTGCCTTGCTTCTAGTACATCCTACCACATCATTTGCCCTCTTCTTGCACTGTGTTAATGTGCAGTTTCTTCCACTGACTGCATTAATGTTCATTGCAAATTGATTCCAGGCTTTTCCCTCTCAGCTTGTTTGGGCCCCTCTTTACCAAACAGATGTTTTTACCATATGTCCTAAGTACTGCCATGAGGATGCAGTTTTCCTTGTGGCTAAAGTTGATCTTTCTCTCTTTCCTTTTTTTGCAATATTACTGCACATAAAAATATGCCAGAGTCATGTACAACAAAACTACTGGATGGAATCATCATTCAAACAACACAACAATTAATGCATGCTTGCCATTCCATATAAAATAAGTTAGATGACCTAAAGCCCATAATATATACACATACAAAATTTCAGTCAAGCCAAGTAAAGTTATTGTATAATAATGTCTGCAGTATCATAAATACATTCATAGCAGTAAAGCAATCAGTTTGTTAACAGATTCATTATTCTCAATAGTTATTTTTCACTCTTCAGTCACAATTCAAACCCTGCATTTCTACAATCTATCCACAATCACTACATGACAATAAACAAAATAATTTTTCCCAGTGACTATTTATCATTTCCACTGCCGCAATTTCAATTTACAAATGATAGATTTACATTCTTCTCTAAAGCCATTATACAATTGTCATCATATGATTAAAACATTTCTTGCAGCGAAATCACTAATTCTGCATCAGTTTGAAGTGCTTCATATTCATTTCCAATATTTCTGTTATTTTTTCTAACTTTGAAAAGTTCAAAGTTTCCAAAGTCATTTGCCACACTTGAGTAATCGCAAGTTAATATGGAGGTGTTAAACTGTATCAGATAAATTCAGATCCATCAGATAAATTCAGATCCATTTTACATGTTTTATGTGGAAATTATGTCCTTTTATGTTTTTCTGAGGGTTCACAAGTAGTACGTGAATATGTACAGGCAGTACAGCCACTTATGCATGTAAATAGTTTTTGGCTACTCATGAGTGTGGCCTTAGGTTCATGTGAACATGCTCCAGAAAGTAGTGGAGTAGGCAGAAGTCCTTAGCAGTTCCCAGCATGCTGCTGGAAAGCATGGATAGCCTCAGCTATGCTCAAAGATGAATATGTTTAGAAAAACAAAAATCCCTTTAAATTTTTATTCCTGGAATAATAATTTGTCCTTTATCATGGCTTAACTGCAAAGCGATCTGTCACTGTTTCATGGCCTCTGTAATGTAATCATCAGTGCAGGGTGTATATTTTAGCAATAACCGATGATGTGGTGTGGTATATTGAAGATTCACTCATGGTTGGAGTGGTTTAATCACAACGGTGAAGCTCGATTGATTAAATAAAGCCATCCATGGGTAAATTTCAATATACCACAACCACGAAGTCGGTTATTATGATTATACAATGATATTATTTAAGAAAAAAAATACTTACTTTTCTTAAATAATGTCTTTGCATAATGGTGCCATACTGTTCTGTGGCTGGTGGTATCTCACTGCCTTGTTTTGATGTACTGCGCATGCATATGGGGCTTGCGTTCCCATGAATACCCAGTACATCAATGCTTTGAAAAGGAAGCAATGGAGAAAAGAAAGTCTCTGTTGCTCTGTTTTTGTTTTTTTTTTTTTTAATTAAAAAAAGATTTGGCTACTTTAGGGGTAGGAGAGAGACAGAATGGAGGAAACGCAAAGAAAATCAGGTACGTGTCTTTAATTTTAAATAACTTAGCTGATTTTCTTTGTATTTCCTCCACGCTGACTCTCTGGTGTGCCCGGAGTCCGGACAGTTGATTTTTTAAAATTTTTGATAAAAAAAAGTAAATAAATAAAAGTTATGGAATATACGAATGGAAAGAAGTCCAGGTGACCGTACTTTTTCTGTTGGTATATTCTGGGATTCACAACGGGCACGCTGGTTGGCCTGGCCAATCAGCATGCTCTTTTTGGAATATTAATGGCCATTCATTGTATAATATAATTTTTAAACACTCTTTTATCCATGAATGTGAATACTGTCAAATGATTTTTTTTTATAGCCTAGACATGACATACTTAGTTCTTCCCCTTTATACAGTTTTCCAGTATGATTTTATTCAACAACAGATTATACTTTGTTGCATATGACTTTCTGTTGTTACCTTTTTGTTCTATTGCCATTACTGAGTTTTCTTCTAAGTGACTATAACTTCTATCAGCATAAATTCCAGTGTATAGTTTATATGTCATCAGAAGGAAAGTTACTCGTCTGTAGTTTTTAGGATAGTTTGCAGGTTCGGTCTTAAGTATAAGCATTGTTTTTTTTTCTGTTGTTAACCAGTTTGGTGCCTTTTCAGGATTCACATACAAATAGTTCTTACTCATGACTAAATCTTCATGTAAAGATGTTAATATTTTCAGCCAGAAGTTAGGTACTGCATTAGGGCCTGGGGTTTTCCAATTAGGAGCTTTTCTTAACTTTGTTTCAATCTCTTTGGCCATTACTTCATCCCATTTCATATCATGTACATTTAAACTTTTTAATCTTTTTTTTTTTAATTTCTTCTATCCATTTAGCATCTTTGTTATGTTCCACAGGATATTCAAAGATATTTCTCCAAAATGTATCTATTTCTTCTTTGTTTGGTGTTGTTTCAGTTCTTTTCACCTTGTTTCCCAATTCTCTACAAAACTTTTTTGGGTCATCAATAAATTGCTTATTGTGTACATTTCCTTTGTATTTATTTGCATGTCTTCTAAATTTTTCTGCCTCTGCTGATATTTTTAGTTTATTATTTGCAATAGTGGACTATATATTCTGATCAAATCTGATACCACACATTGCTTTTTCATGTCTTTCTGAGTATTTTTGTTGATCTGTTTCCTCTTCTATACTCTTCTAACAGTGACACCTCTTGTTCTAATTGCTTTATAGTTTTCTATATACTATACTTCCATGATGGCATTTGATTAATCTCCTTCCTTTCCCTTACTGCCCTGTGTTTTTGTGGTAAGACATTATCTGTTATCAATTTAGCTGCACAGTAATATATCCTATTTACATCCATTATATTGCATGAATCGCTATGAACAGTCCTAATTACTGTATTCATTTGTTTTATCAAACGTCTAACTTTTTGGGTTTTATTGACTTTCTGCAGTCTGTTTCTTTCATTGAACTTAATATGTCTGTCCTTCTCTATTAAATCAAGAAACTCTTGTTTTAGATCATTTTCTTCTAAACTGAGGGCACATTCTTTGTGGTCTACTTCCTGTGGGCATTCTATAGAAAGTTCCAGAGCATCTTCCTGTGCCATATTCTCTTCAGTTTCATCCTGTGTCATCCTTTGCTCTTTCATATGGGAACCCACTGGCCTATCACTCCACAGCATTGACTGTGTCACAGTTGCCATAGTTTCCTATTCCTTCCCTTGTTGTATGATTCCAACTGGACTTTTGTACTGATTTCCTGTGGAAGGCTGCAAAGTATCGTCATATAGCAAATTATCAGATGTTTCTCGCTCTACTGGATTCTTCTTAATTTGGGGATCCATTGCTCTATCCTGCTGTGATGTTTTCAAAGTTAGATTTTCTACACTAAATCCTTCACTTCCCAGGTAATCCATAACCTCAGTTTCTATTTCTTTAACTTCTCCATTAATAATCCTCTTTTCTACTTTTCCTCTGCTTTTTTATTTTTTTTGTATTGTAAAATTTTCCATATCAGGATGTCTGTATTTCTCTTCAAATATCTTTGGTGCTGCTGTTTTTGTATTGATTGTTATGCTTTGTCCTTTGCATAAATATTGCACCACATGAAATCTCTTTCTCTTTCCCATGTCCATATTTCTGCTTCAGATGTCTCCAGCTCTTCCTGCTTTTACTTATTTGGGGGATTTTCTGTTCCATCATGCTGCAATATAACCCGTGTTAGCCTTTTTACACTAAATACTTCACTTCTCAGGTATTCCATAACTTCAACTTCTATTTGTTAACTTCTGCTTTACTAATCTTCTGTTCTACATTCCCTCTTAGTAATCTTATTTTTTGTATTGTAAAATTTTCCATATCTGGATGATTTGTATTTCTCTTTGAATATCTTTGGAGTTGCTTTTTTGTATTAACTAATTTGACTTTCTCCTTTGCATAAATATTGCACCGTATCATATCTCTCGTTCTATCCTATGTCCATATTCCTTTTTTCTCTTTTGTTTTTTTTTTTACACAGTATGATAATTCAGATTGTAATAAATATTTAAACAAATGGATAGTAAGTAAGTACAGCAGTGAATGAAATGGCATGCATATTAGTAGCAGATCTATCAGTTATGTTAAGGAATAAAGAGATGAAATACATGCAAATAACAATTGTCTTATGTCTTCTCTCTCTAGCCATTTGCAAGATCAGTTATAATAGGCGTCAGCAGAGTAGGGGATGGCTAGACTGGTTGAAGCTGCTGGTAAGCATGAATAAAGTAAGAAATATATTTCTGTGTGTAACTGCTTTCATTAACATATATAAAGAAATATTTAAAAATAATGGTAACCAAAGCATTACAGTGCAGTCAGTCCATTATTGCAATCAAATGTAAAAGATATGTCAACGCAGAAGTGCAGTATTCTGTCTTTAGCTGATTTTATAAGATGCAAGTATTTATAAAGGGTGGTTTCAGTACAACATTACAAACAAATGCATATCAGGAACAAATATAATTATTTATGTTAGTATAGAAGACTGAAAAATGTAAACCCCACCAAAAACACCTGATAGCAATGCATTCATTCTTCCCAAGTAACCTTAAACACTTCCCATATCATTTCTTCCCAAGTATGAAAAAGCACTTTTCATATCATTCTTCTAAAGTACACACTTCCCAAATCAGTAGCTCCATGTATGCATAAGAACTTCCTGTACATTGTTTTACTTCAATAAAGATTTACAAAAATAAAATTGTTTTAAAGTAAGAAACTGAATGCTGTGTAACAGCATGTGTGAATGTATTGATTGTATTTTCCTTTTGTCTCCCATCCCCCTTTTCTCTTTTTTCATTAAATTTTAATTATGTATTTCTTTCTCCTTTTTTATTTTCCTTCTCTCCCTTTTATGTTCATTTTTTAAGACATCCAAATTCCTAAGGAGTAGCTCATGTGCATACCTCTAAGGTTAGGGAGTTTCCACCCTCTGCCTGTCCATGGTTGCCCTTAAAGGGTCGGGTGGTGTGACCCGTCATACATGGACCCTGGAATGTGGCTCAATATGTGCAGCAGTAGATCATGGACCAATGGTTTCTGCCAATCAAGGCCTCTCTTCAGCGGGTTGAAGTCTCATTGCCCTAGTTGTTGCCAACTCCCATGTCACCACAGACCCCCTACTCCCGCAATATCCAGGTCCTCCATTGCAACCCCATCTTGCAGTGGAAACATCTGAGGCACTGTAGGCTAGAGACTTGTGCTGGCACCACTTGCCACCCCCCTTCTTCCTTTCTCCTTTCTCCTATACTCTCTTAGCTGCTTCCCACCCACACTCTCTTCTTATATAAAAAAAATCTTGAAAAAATAAGGGGGAGGTGCTATCCTCTGCCAGAATCATAATGCCTCTCCTCTCCCACCTTCTCCATCACAACCCTCTTATTGTGTTCCTTCTGTGTCCCTTCTTTTGCAAATTTCCTATCGCTATCTTTCCATTCTTTAAAGCAAACAACAGGGTGTCCACATAAAGATATAAAGTATGATGAACTGCTTTAGTTTTTTTAATATTAACAATAAAGGCTGAGCAGTCTGTCACTTGTCTTAAGTCTTTCTAGCATAACAGTGCATAGTTACATCCCTCTGCAATATCTGAATACATACAAAGTCATGTGAAGTCTATGACTTCTACAAAGTACGTCACATGTACTTACCTCTTAACTTTAGGTACTTTACCCAAATAATAAAAACACCTCTAAACCAAAGGCCCAGTCCATCAACCAACATACATGAAGAAACAAAATAAGCTACTAGGCGACCAGGCTGACAAAATTTACAGACCGTTTATTGAAATATAAATGCAAAGTAAAAGCAGGTAAGCACTTTCGGATTTTACCCCTTCATCAGATAACACATTTTACAATGAAACTCACTTTTAAGGCAGCAATAGCCAATGTCATTTCGGTATTGAACCCTCCACCTCTTTAGGGTGGGTTTAATGGGGATATCCCCATTCAAACCAGGAGTTCTTTCAGCTCTTAGATCAATAATCCATCTTGCCTTATTATACTCAGTTAAATTTATTGTATCACCATCTCTAATAGTCAATCTGACAACATGCACTGCCATAAAAAGAAAAGTATGTCCAGCGTTCATTCTAACGTGTTGATATAGGGCATTATAAACATTACTTAAACATATTGCCGACAGATGTTTTAAAATTCTATCTTTCAGCCAGCAATTTGTTTTGTTTTTTTACTTATTTGTTTGGAGGCTGATTGGCTGGACCATTGAAATGTATCTGTACTGGATCATATACAGTAATTAATGGTATCTCTTACCTGTGAGAATTATTATGTAACTATATGTAAGACTGTATAAAAGTACATGTTTAGGAACTTCTATTTACAAACATATAAGAACAGAGCAAATACACGCTGTAAGGTAACGGTTTCCACAAGGAAGTGAACGACAAATGGATGCTGAAGAAATTAAATTTTAATATAACAAAATTAAAAACTATAATGATGTAGCGCTTTCATCCACATCAATGTGGACTTTCTCAGTCATATATGACACCTTGGATTATACTACTCAAATGTATGCAATATTACAAGAATCCAGCAATTATGAAACTGTGTCCATTAATGAAATACATATTGAATACAAACGGACTGATTTGTATTTAGAAGAATATCTTTTGGACAATCGTATTACATTGGACACATATCATTTTTTTAAAGGTTGAGCATTCTATTTTGGTTACAATAGTGGGAATACTGAAAGTCCATAAGAATATAACAAACTTCCATCCTATAGTTTCAGGAAGCCACTCCAAAACTTTCCCATTAGGTGTAGCCATAGACAAATGGCTTATACATATACATAAATATATATATATATATATATATATATATATATATATATATGGTAAAATACCACATCTGATAAAGGACTCATGGGTCTTCTTAGGTAGTCTTACTCCCAGTTTGTGGAAAGAGGGACTTATATTTATTACTATAGACAGCATTGATTTATTTTCATGCATACCTAAACCACAAGGGTTAGATGGATTTTGCAATAGTGTCAGAAAATACTCAAATTTGGAATGGGATAATGTTTGTCCAATTATGGAACTTATGACGATAGTACTGGACCACAATTACATCTTTTTTGAGGGTGAATATTTTCGATAGACCAGAGGGATGGCCATGGGGGCGGCTTGTACCCCCATGTTCACCAATCTGGTTATGTTGAATTAGGAGACCAATTTCATCTTCAAGAGTGAGTATTACAAGTACATTCGACATTATTCCAGATTTTTGGACGACCTTTTTATTTTATGGGATGGTCCACAAGATACTATAGAACTGTTTTAAAATTTACACATTCTTGTAGTGTAGACGTTATAGCATATTTGGGCATGATTATATCTAACATGTCTAATGGCTTTAAATCCCGTATTTATAGGAAAAACACTTTCTCTAATAGTTACTTAGAATATTCTAGCAATCATCCAAGAAAAATGATGAAAAACATCTTTAAAGTGCAGTGCATTAGGGCTGCCCGAATGACATCTATGTATTCTGACATGATTGAAGAAATATAATTCATTAGGTCCCTATTTAGTTCCAGGGGCTATCCATCTAACATCTTAGAAGATGTACAGGATTATGTAAAAGGGAATGGGGGGGGGTATTCACCCATTCTTGGGACTGGGAATGAATTAGCTAAAAATGCAGATATAGATTCAAGCAACAATGAGGCACATTACAATAGGCCTGTATATTGGAATATTCCCCCACATGAAACAGATAAAACAGATTTTAAGTAGGAACTGGAACATACTTAAGGCGGACAAGGAAATTAGAAATATATGCAGATACACCAGTATTTGTCTACAAAATGGGTAGTGATATCAAGAGAAACTTAGAGAGGGGCTATACAATAAGGGCAATGAGTGAACAGAATAAACACACTAGGCAGTGTGGTAGATGTGGCCAGTGTCATGCCATTTTAGAGGAAGAAGGTATTCTCTTGGAAAACATTAACAAGACCAAAATTACCTTTAGGCAGGGGAAGTGTAACTCCAAGTACATTATGTATATGGCTAAATGCCTGACCTGCCCCAGCTACTATATAGGTAAAACAGAGATACTATTTAAGAAAAGAATTTATGATCATATATACAGTATTAGAAGAAAAGATAGTAATAACACCCTCTATAGGCATGTGGACAAATACGGAGATAGTCATTTTTTCAAGTTTGCTATTTTAGAGCAGGTTAGACTTGGACCACAAAGGGGGGGGGGGTTATAAAGCACTTTTAGGACAAAAAGAAAGTAAATGGCAGATATTAACAGATGCAGCAAATGAGCCTGGATTAAATGATTACATTATTATCAAACCTATATTGCAGATGCAACAATAAGGTTATGATATGTTGGAATAGTATTTTTTTCCATTATGAAAAATTTTCTCCATTATGAATTTAGATAATTATATATGGAATAATCAGGTTGCTTTTGTATATATAGGCAAATATAGGTACCATTCTGTACAATATGATTTTTGCATTTAATACTATTTAATTTATTTTTTAAAATGTGTTATAATTATGTTCATGTAGTCAGAGCTTTTTGAAGTTTTTTTATAAAAGTAGATAATAAGGTAGTAAGTATATACTTTTAGCAGGATATAGAATGTGTGGGAAAACAGTAGGGATGCCTATGTAAAAAAAATATGCTGGTTCACTTTAAACTGAATGTATACTTTAGTCATTTAATTGTGTTAATGGCACCAAAAATGAAGTATTTAAGGGGGTAATTGAATGATTAATTTATTCTGAGGAAGTCCACATTGATGTGGATGAAAGCGATAAATCAGTATAGTTTTTAATTTCGTTATATTAAAATTGAATTTCTTCAACATCCAGTTATTGTACACTTCCTTGTGGAACCCATTACTTTACAGCATGTATTTGCTCTGTTCTTATAAGGTTTAGTTGCTACAATGCCATTTGTTATTTACAAACATACATGTCCCGTAGACACACAAAATGGCTATTAAGACTCTTAGCAAAAACAAAAGATTAAGTCTGCAATCAAAGCATTAACAGTAAGCGAAGCTGGTGACACAGGTTGAGTAGCATTTATTTATTTATTTATTTATTTATTAGCATTTGTTTACCACATTAGTCTGATTGGGGCTAAAAAGACAGTTTTTCAGCAATGGCCTGGGGAGAATACCTCCAGTAGAAAAATACAATTTACAATTAATGATTGTACTTGTTGAGACTTATATTTTAGAGTCATAAAAGATAACAGAATGAAAAGAAGGAAAGAAAGATGCATTACACAATGAAGTGCAAAATTATTTTAAAACAATAAATGTAATATAATGTAATTTTGTGATAATATCTTATAACACTGAAATGATATAGCTAAATTATACTAGGTTACAAGGAAAAATAATGAGGAGTTTTAAATATAAGGTGAAAAAAATAAAATGAGTATTCATAACAGTATTTAAATTATTGAAAACACCTGAGATATAAAATGGTAGGAGTGAATATAAGAAAAAAAAGGAAGGGTGAGTGGCAAAGGTAAGAGAAGATAAACTACAACAAGCAAGATAAGTGAAAAAATTAATGGGGAGGGGGTGAAAAAAATTAAGTTAGAGGCAATGAGTGTTAAAGGTGAGACGAGAAGGAGGAGAACGAAGGATGGTAGAGTGGTGAAAAGATCAGAGTGTTATGAGGAAATGGAAAGTTGAATTCACATCATGTATGACCCTTGATTTTATTGGAAGTAATAGTTTGTGAGTTCTAATTTTCAGGACAAGTTAAGATAAGTTGGTTTAAACAGGAAGAGAGTAGCATTATGCCAATGTACCCTGTTTTAGGCAAGTTTTAAAATGAGTTTAGATTGCTGATTTGTTTCAGAAGCAGAGGAACTAAGTTCTATGGTTTTGAAACACAATTTGAGTTTGTGATCTAGTGCCACTTCCTGCAGAATTATTTACATATTGTGAGGTGTGAGATCTTGCCATTAAACCTGGCAGCTATGTGCCACTTTCTTCAGGCTATCTCACAAATAAAACTGTTATATCATCTTCGCAACCCATTCTGCTTGTGATATCATCTAAATGTACTGGTATAGGGAACTGTTATTTCTGTTGCTTCCCATGTAAATGACTAACTCAATACATTGCTTCTCAGATAGTGCAATACATTACACATCTCATTATACTACTGTACGCTGTGTAATAAGTGTGTTCAACACATCTCATTATACTACTGTACGCTGTGTAATAAGTGTGTTCAACACATCTCATTATACTACTGTACGCTGTGTAATAAGTGTGTTCAACACATCTCATTATACTACTGTACGCTGTGTAATAAGTGTGTTCAACACATCTCATTATACTACTGTACGCTGTGTAATAAGTGTGTTCAACACATCTCATTATACTACTGTACGCTGTGTAATAAGTGTGTTCAACACATCTCATTATACTACTGTACGCTGTGTAATAAGTGTGTTCAACACATCTCATTATACTACTGTACGCTGTGTAATAAGTGTGTTCAACACATCTCATTATACTACTGTACGCTGTGTAATAAGTGTGTTCAACACATCTCATTATACTACTGTACGCTGTGTAATAAGTGTGTTCAACACATCTCATTATACTACTGTACGCTGTGTAATAAGTGTGTTCAACACATCTCATTATACTACTGTACGCTGTGTAATAAGTGTGTTCAACACATCTCATTATACTACTGTACGCTGTGTAATAAGTGTGTTCAACACATCTCATTATACTACTGTACGCTGTGTAATAAGTGTGTTCAACACATCTCATTATACTACTGTACGCTGTGTAATAAGTGTGTTCAACACATCTCATTATACTACTGTACGCTGTGTAATAAGTGTGTTCAACACATCTCATTATACTACTGTACGCTGTGTAATAAGTGTGTTCAACACATCTCATTATACTACTGTACGCTGTGTAATAAGTGTGTTCAACACATCTCATTATACTACTGTACGCTGTGTAATAAGTGTGTTCAACACATCTCATTATACTACTGTACGCTGTGTAATAAGTGTGTTCAACACATCTCATTATACTACTGTACGCTGTGTAATAAGTGTGTTCAACACATCTCATTATACTACTGTACGCTGTGTAATAAGTGTGTTCAACACATCTCATTATACTACTGTACGCTGTGTAATAAGTGAGTTCAACACATCTCATTATACTACTGTATGCTGTGTAATAAGTGTGTTCAACACATCTCATTATACTACTGTACGCTGTGTAATAAGTGTGTTCAACACATCTCATTGCACTGCTGTATGCTTTGTAATAAGTGTGTTCAACACATCTCATTATACTACTGTACGCTGTGTAATAAGTGTGTTCAACACATCTCATTATACTACTGTATGTTGTGTAATAAGTGTGTTCAACACATCTCATTATACTACTGTACGCTGTGTAATAAGTGTGTTCAACACATCTCATTATACTACTGTACGCTGTGTAATAAGTGTTCAACACATCTCATTATACTACTGTACGCTGTGTAATAAGTGTGTTCAACACATCTCATTATACTACTGTACGCTGTGTAATAAGTGTGTTCAACACATCTCATTATACTACTGTACGCTGTGTAATAAGTGTGTTCAACACATCTCATTATACTACTGTACGCTGTGTAATAAGTGTGTTCAACACATCTCATTGCACTGCTGTATGCTTTGTAATGAGGTGTGTTCAACACACCTCATCACACAATTGTTTGCTATGCAATGAAGTGTGTTCAATACACCTCATTACACTACTGTATGTTGTGCAATGAAGTGTGTTCAACACACCTCATTACACTACTGTATGCTGTGTAGCAAGGAAGGGTGGCACAGTGGTGAAGTAGATAGTGTTGTCACCTCACAGGAAGAGGTTCCCTTTTGAGATTCTTGGCTGGGATGCCTTCTGTGCCAAGTCTCTTTGTCGTCACTGTGTTAGTGTGGGTTTTCTCTGGCTACTCTGGTTTCCTCCCACATTCCAAAGACATGCAATAGGTAGACTGAACACCCTAAATTGCCCAAAGGTGTGAGTGAGTGTGTGAGTGTGTAGTGTGGAAGAATTACTGCAGCAGGGCTAGCCACCCAGTGGTATAAACCTTGGCTTTAGATGATTGCCACTGTTGAAGTGGTACCCCAACCCGATATGCAAAAATGGGAAAAAGGGGTTGTGGATGGATGGATGGATGAATGCTGTGTAATGAGGTATATTCAACACATCTCATTGCACTACTATATGCTGTGTGATGAGGTGTGTTCAATATATCTCATTACACTGTTGTATGCTGTGAAATGAGGTATGTTCAATGGTTGGGATGTCGAAGTACAGTTGGCTGAATCCTGTATTGCCGACCTTCATGTTTGCAAGTGCCCGGAGCAGCAAATCTTACTGTGCTTTCACTGATATGTGGCCGATGTTACACGCGGTACAGTGCAGACTAGGAAATTTATCCTTTTCATAACTGTAGTGCAATTTCAGAGTTGGAATACATAATTTACATGGGGTGTGGGGAGCAGAGACCCCTGGGGTGCAGGGGTGCTTGCCCTCCTTGCAAAAATGTGAAGTTCAGTGTTGTGCAGTACATTCATACTGCTGAAAACCAGAACTTAACTTACTGTTGTAAAAGATGCAGGGGAAACAGTATGTCGAATAATGCCGAATTCGAATACTCAGCATGACATTCAACATAATGACCTTCTTACTCTGCTGTCATTGGTGTTGTAAGTCACTCATGTGAATGGATTATGTTGTGAAATTTACAATTTTGATAGTAAACCATGTTCAACACATCTCATTACACTACATATGCTGTGTAACGAGGTGTGTTGAACACATCTCATTACACTGATGTATGCTGTTTAATGAGGTGTGTTGATCACTTACCATGAGCACTCTGTTCAATGTCATTATGTGCAGAAGTGGAGGGTTCACATGTCAAGAGTAAATGCCATGTTCTACATGTAATTATTTCACCTGAGCAGTCATTTATCTATGTAAATATGTTATGGAGGTAAAATAAACTTTCCTCTGCAGATGTCTGTTGATGCTGCAGACTGGGGTAATAGCCAGTGTCCACATCATCTCTGATTATGCTAATCTCATCATTAATTGTTTCAAAGCATCCCCCCTGAAAGGAAAATAGGTATTCTTCATCAGGTATTAAAGGAATAAGTGTTTGAGCCCCCCTCAGTAATGCTATGGACAATTGCATTCTTCCTTGCCTTTGCCATGGCATGCCCTACCATATCATTGACCCTCTTCTTGCACTGTTTAATGTGCAGTTCCTTCTGCCAACAGTGTTTATACCCATAACAACCTGGTGCCAGGCCAAGCCATCAAAGCTCGCCTAGTCCCCCTTTTTCAAAAATGTATTTGCCGTATATCCTGAGGGCCACCATGAAGATGTGGTTCTCTTCATGGTTAAAACTATCTTTTCTCCATCTGGATCCCTGCTGCTGCATCATTCATTTGCCTAAAAAAACAACATACAAAAGCAATATACTAAAGCTAGATCCAGTCATCAGCCAAACAACACAGAAATTAAAGTATGCCTGCTTTCATCATGAGTAAATCAAAGATCTGAGTACACAACCATTTATAGTGACACAATACCCATGTTCACATACACATATTGCAAGTCCAACTTTGCCTAGTTAAAATTGTGTTGTATTAACCTGTACAGCACCATACGCAAATGCATAATAGTATTGCAAGCACTTATCATTAATCTGCCATTGACATTTTTAACAGTTGAAATCTTTCCCCTACAACTATTTTATATTTATACTACCATGATTTTTCATTCATAAGTGACAGTCAGAAATGATAAAGTAAAGCAACATGTATCTTGACAACACAAGACATTGATGAAAATGAAGTACATCAGATTTCACTCACTTCAAGTTATATACTAATACCCTATATCACATAATCTATAAATGTGTATATATATATATATATATATATATATATATATATATATATATATATATATATATATATATATCATTTATCTTTCACATTGCCATCAATAATACCTCCTTATATATTTAGTACTTCCTCATACATTTCCAGTACTACGATCATAGAATTCCCATTTAAAAGTGTCACTCGTGTCATCACTGTTAACATGAAACAACTGTATGTAACATTCACAATGAAAAAAAAATTCTCCAAGTAGTAAGAGAACTAAGAATTCAGTAAGTACTGCTTTCCAATAATTTATAACCTTATTGCTATTTTATCATTCACTGACTCAAGTGATTTTAACTAAATACAGCAATACTAAACTTATTCACATAAAAATCAGGCTCATCTGTGCATTATGTATGCAAATTAGGCTGTGTTACACTTATCTCTATAAATTGCAGTAGTATGTGAGTGTGTATATAAACAGAGTCACATAATTTGACTTCAAGTGGACAAGCTGGGCTGGCTGGACTTGAACCAAGACAGCCTCAAAATGCACAAACAAGCTTAATGTATCTCAAATTGCCTTATGCATGAAAAGGAAAAATGGAATCAACAACAGGTAGGTTACATAATCGTGAAGTCTAATCCTGCATACTGTGACACGTTGTAATCACCTCAAAACACGAAGAAGTTTCTATTACAGAAAGGTGACATCAACATGAAGCTTTATTTATGAAGTGAAGTGAAAAAAGCACATTATTTACTGATGCAATACTTTAAAAGGCATGTTTATAAAAATGAGTAATGCATGACATGTCCAGACACATGCAATAACTAGAATACCCACAGAGATACCTTACTAAAGGATACAAGGCCTAAACAACATGCCTTACATGGACGGACTCAAAGTCCTGTCATTTTACTTAGTATCCTACATACTGTTAAGAGGTGATCTGTGTCTGGCATACAAGGCATCCTCCAACCCACCACTGATGGACTTTTTGCACATCAGCAATTCAAATGGCATCAGAAATACTGGTCTAGGTATACAGATCTCTTCTGTAACATCAACAAAACAGTTTGGAGGTATATGTATATCTTGCAGAGGATACCACTGCTCAGGAACAGACTCCCATCCATATAAAACAAAGTTTATCCCTGCCCATATTCAAGCACAACTTGGATCTGTGGATGGGAAAGAGAAATTTAACCCAGGACTGCTCCCTGTACAACTAATGGACAGAATCAACTCTTAAATGCTTTATTTCATTCATGTGTCCCCTCAGATTATCTATGGTATGATTCCAGTTATTCTTATTAGGAGTAAAATGTGGTGGTGGTGCTGCGGTAGCACTGTCGCCTCACAGTAAGACATTGTCCTGTTCAATTCTCAGCTAAAGCGTCTTCTGTGTGGAGACATGCTTGAATGGGCGTACCTTCGTTGAAGGTTGTGCGTCAGGGCTGGCAACTCGGTACGTAAAAATCTACTGCCAATCATTAGGTGACCAGAGTTCCACTGTGGCGACCCCTAACCGGGAAAAGCCAAAAAATACAAAGACACATATAGTTATTGGCCATTGGATGTGTAAGGCCAATCACTAACCAAATGGGATAGGTTAATTCAAGCACAAAAATAGATAATGGCTAGGCTTAAAATTACCCATAAGAACCTACATATGACCTTTACGTCAGTTGTACAAAACTTGTATTACTGCACAAAAGCATATACACATTTAAGCAAATAAAAAAAAATACAATTTAATAACTGTCTTTCAACTTCCATGGTAATAAATTCCAAAACTACTCCTATAAAAAAACATATCTATGTACCACTGCAGCTTGGTAAAACCAAATTTCCCAATAACAGCAGTTCCATACCGAATAACCCTGCATCATAGTTGGGACTGTTTATGGTAATGTCACACCTTAGAAAGTATGGTTCCAACCCTTTGATCATAGTGCTATACTTACATTCTTCACTTTGGTACTGGCACTTATAAAGATGGCAGCACCTGCAAAGGCACAAGGCCACGCTCCAAAGTGAGCTCATAAGAAGCCAAAAATCATGGTTCTCCTCTTGTGGGAGTTGTACGTGGACAAGACTGAAAAAGCAGTACTCAACACAGAGTGGAAAAAGGTTGACATCTGGCAAGAGCTGGTTGAGCACCTGTTTCCACTGGCATGGATCACCCACTCTTAGCTGTAGTGCCAGTACAGGTGCAATAACCTACAGAGGCACAGGCCTGACCAACTGGATGAATGGTTAGACCTGGTGAAAGCAATTAGGTCAGAATTTTACAGTATTTTAATATTTTATATTTAAATCTTACTCAAAATAAAATTTTTAAAAACCTGCTCGAGAAATATTGTATAGATGCAGGTAAATATCAGAAGAAATGCATGTGTATGTGTAAATATGTATCTGTATGCAATCCAAAGGTATGAACAGGCATATGAACAGGAACAGATGAGGCTTGCCACAGTAAATGTATAAAAATCCAAAAGACTTTAATGAAATATCACAAAACTGCAGTGGGTAGTAAGCACTTTCACATTTAAATAATGCTTCCTCAGACTTTAACAACTGCAACAGCACATCTAGTTCATTCAAATAGTGCTACTTTCAATTGTTAGCCAATCACAGACAAGGCACAATCTGTAGCGTCATGAATAATATACATATAGTTACAATCTGTTTAAAACATACTTCTGTAGTAAAACACAGACTAACAACAATAAAACATCACATTGTTTACTCAATATATAGAGAAACATCATGTTTATATATTACATATGTGGCGAGCCTCATCTGTTCCTGTTCATATAAGTATTTGTTCTGAAGAGGCTCCTTATCCAGGACTGTTTAGTTTTTTGACTATGAACCGGCATAAACTAATCCATAAAGAGAAATGAATCTGTATACAAATATGGCATTTTTCAGTCATGTTTTTGTTGATAAATCGAAATGTATATGTATGAGTAAAATATACACACACACACACACACATATATATATATATATATATATATATATATATATATATATAAGTATTCATATTTAAAAGCATAAATATGTATGTGTGTATATATGTATATATATATATATATATATATATATATATATATATATATATATATGTATGTATGTGTGTGTAAGGCATACAGGATAGGTTACATGTTAAAAGATTGAATGGTTGAAATATCGAACTGCATATGGTCAAGACCATATGCTCAATATTTCAAAAGATCGATATTTTAACATGGTGTAAAAGAAAAACAAGAAATGAAGTAGAACACTTTAATGCAGGGGGGCAAGCCCCCCTGCACCCCCCACACACCTCCTAGTTAAATATACCAAGTCCGAGATCACGCTACATCAGGGAATAGGAAAACATCCTGTTCTGTGCTTCATTTCCAGTGTAGCGCATTCTTGGAGTTGGTATATTTAAGTAGGGGGGTGTGGGGGGTGCAGAGTGGCATGCCCCCTGCATTAACAGTGTTCTACTTCATTTCTTTCTTTTCTTTTACACCATGTTAAAAGATCTATCTTTTGAAATATTGAGCATATGGTCTCGACCATATGCAGTTTGATATTTCAACCATTCGAACTTTTAACATGTAACCATGCACAGACAGATAAGAACATATTCGCATTGACATATCATTTCATATACTGTAGGTAGTAGCTTTTTAATTATTTGTACATCATGTAGATGACTTTAAAAGAATGCTTTGATTTGTGTAGGGCACAAAGTGTTTAGTAATATAATTGGCATTTCTTCCAAAATAGTAAATGCACATACAAGATGACTGAACTCAGCCATCACATGCTAGACTGAAAGAGGATGGGTTTTAAAGTAACAACTGAATGAACAGCACATTGGTTGCTGAGAAATGCAGCATTCAATGCCTTACTTTCAGATATAGAATATGAGTATAGCAACTTTACATGTGCAGGAAAGGTTATGCAAATAATAGTGTAAAGCAATAATATCAATGGAAATATTTGCAAATGTTGAAGAAAGTACCCATCTCTCAAACAGACATGCTGTACACAAATGTTAAATGTAGCAATTTGAAGGACGTCAGGATATCTTTGTAGTTCAACTTGCAGTAAACAAGAAATATATAGTATTACATATGGATTCAGTAGAAAGACTCAGTCTGAACTTAGCTGCTTATAAAAGTAAGCATATAAGAGAGACAGATTTTTTGCAAATGCATACAAAAATAAGCATACAGACTCAGTTCAAGAATAAATTTTGTGCTTTGCTGATTAATAAATGTAGTCATGGAAGAATGCCTTCTATATACAACAGAATAGAAGATTTCATATAACCAGTCATAGGAGCAAAATACCTTAGGAGAATGACAAATGATACTTGTGGTATGCAAACATGATTGTGAAAAAAAAGTGTCATTCCCTAAAGGGATGTGTTTAATAACTGCTGTTTGTAAGTATAAATCCAGAAAAAAAATACTACACAAATATAATAGAAGACGTAATGTACTTTCAAGACACAATTGTAGCACAATCCATATTGGCAAGATACATCAAATCTCTTATTATTTCTTATGCTGCATTTAACTTATTTCTGAATATCAGTAGGCTACAAATGTAAACATCACCACTGGGAAACAATAAGCTGATTGTTCTCAGGTTTCCAGTACCATGAGCAATATTCAACTTCCTTAGTTCATTTATTTTCAGTATACATCACAGGATTCCAGTACCATTTCCCAGAATAGTTTTTTTCTGAATAAATATTTAATAAAAATAGAAAATCACCATTAATAAAGACTGCACCAATATATTACATTAGTGAATCAATTTATTGTCTCCATTTCTTATTTCTTATTTGTCCCGTCTCCCCTTTAAATAACTACACCACACACATAAAGACATTTGACAACCTTTTATTAAACGATTTTATACAATGAACTATATACACAAAAAAACAACATCTTATCTTCCTCTGCAATGATGATCTCTGGGCAGCATCACCCCTCACCCTGGATGAGCTTTACCTCAAGGCAGCGTACCAACTCACCCTGATACTTTCTCCACTGGGGCAGCGTATCTACTCACCCACATAAAGAGGCAGCGTACCTACTCACCTCACCACCATATCAAACCATAAACCAATAACCACCTTCTTTAGAGGGGGAACAGAAGAGGACAATCCTGTCCCTCTTCTCCACCTCAAATTGCCCACATCTTCCATCCATATATAAAAGAGGAGGGTGGGAGGGCCACCAACTCACACCAAATGTGCCTACTTCCTTTAATCCCTAACCTTTAGTACTGTCAGAAGTCCCACTTACTCCTACCTCACTTCTTTTTACATCTCCCTCTCTCCTTAAACCTTTCGCCACCACAAACCCACTATCCTAACCAACTACAATCTTTACCTTCCTTTCTACCTCTATACCCTCCCCACACCCCTTTACCCCCTTACTCAAGGGACTGGGACAACTTAGTTTATCCCAAACTGCATTTGTCCCGACTCCCCTTTAAATAACCACACCACACACATAAAGACATTTGACGACCTTTTATTAAACTGCATTATACAATGAACTATACACACAGAAAAATAACATTAATTATCTTCCTCAGCAACGATGGTCTCCAGGCAGCATCACCACTCACCCTGGATGGACTTTACCTCAAGGCAGCATACCAACTCACCCTGATATCTTCTCCACCGGGGCAGCATACCTACTCAACCATATAAAGAGGCAGCATACCTACTCACCTCACCACCATACCAAACCATAAACCAATAACCACCTTCTTTAGAGGGGGAACAGAAGAGGACAATCATGTCCCTCTTCTCCGCCACCAGCCTGATCCCAGGTTGTTCCCCCTCCTAAACCCTAGCCACAATCATATCCTCTAAAAAGAGTTTCAGATTCAAATTAAAAAGATCCAGTCCCACGTCATTAAGGTGTACTCCATCCGTTCGATACCAAGACTCCTCTCCATCCCCAAAATCTCTATGGTCAATAGTATGCATCCCTAAAATCCTTAATTGCCTAGCCAACCTTTGATTAACATACCTTCTAACCCTTTCAATCACCTTATAAATATATGCAGTCCTCCAACACAAACGCAGAACCAACTCTGACAACACAATTTCCATACCCAGGTACAATGCCTGTAATCTCATCAAATCTCACAGCATAATGTCCACCAATTGTGTTTTAGAAACAATGCCCAAGTAATTTCCCCCTAAATTAATGACTAGTATACAAGGACAACCCACCTTCAGTTTAGCCCTCTCAAATTCATGTAACAACCTGTCCCACCTAAGCCCCCTAACACCATGCCAGGACACTAACCACCCTAAATGTGCTAAACCCAAATTTACCCCATGAATGAACACCCCAAGATGATAATTTGCTTCCCTAAAAGAAAAGAAGAAAAATTAATAATCAGACCACAACTTATCTAATATAAGACAAAAATGCATTTGAAGACCACCTCCCCACTCTTTTAATCAATTCAACAGAACTACCCTCTCTAGCTAAATCTGAAGCCCTACCTATCCTGAACGAGTGAGCTGCAAACCTCTCTGCCGGATATCCCATACAACATTAAACCTTCCTCACCAAAAGTATGAATCTACTACTAAACACCACCTTCCCATCCACTGAACAAAAAATTAACTGATCCACACTCCCCTTTTGCCTCCGCATAAATTATTTTGCCCACATTACTAGACAAATGCAAGGATTCTTGTCAATTTTAAGCACCACCACACATCCCCTACACATCTGATCTGTCTTACTCCTCCTTAATGCAATAGTAACCTCACTCTCCCCTATAATGACATCCTTCCAACATAACGAGCCTAACAACTCCAACATACAAAAAGCGCCAAAATATAACCATGTACATAACGTGCCCCACATAAAATAATTCATAGACCGCTTTTGCAACAAACCTAACCCTTTCAACAAAACTTTCAATATAACCCTCGTAAGTGGCCATCGAATATCCTTACGTTCCACCACCATTCTCCCCAACCCTTCAACATATGCCCTAATGTCCAAGACTTAGTGAAATCCTGCAACCCTGCTACCTTAGCGAAAATGCTAATCGCAGCCAAATCCACCTTAACCATCTGCAAAGCCTTGCCTAACCCCCAAGCACTAGTTACATATCGCAGTAGTAATTCCACCTACCATCCCCTTCCTCCTCTGGCAGCTGTAAAATAAACTGATTAAAATCAGAAAGAGCCCTACCATACGCCTTTCTTGTAGAAGGGGCCCAGGAATGCCATACCAACTGCCTGGCTACATTGACCCAAGATTCCACACCTCCTCTGGCAGGATTTCTGGCACCTCCTCTGCCCATGGAGCCAACCCTCGAAATCTGCGAAACTGAAATCGGGACAAGTTATCAACAATCTCATTCCTTATGCCAGGCACATGAACTCCTGTAAAAGAAAACATTATTAGAAGACTCTGCAAAACCAGTTTCCGTAATACCAACAATAACAAGCCCAACTTAGCTGTCTTCTTTTGCAATACCCTCACTACAGCCATATTGTCAGAGTGAAAAACTACACGTCTGCCCCTCAATTGCTCCTTCCACACCACTGAAGTTGCCCATATAGGCATCAATTCCAGAAAGGCCACATCCCGCTTCCATACCTCCTTCCAATCCCGAGGCCATTCAGCCGCAAACCACTGACCCCTGAGATAGGCCCCCATGCCAGCACCCCCAGCTGCATTTGTAAACAACTGAAGTTCCTCATGCCCCACCCTGTCTGACTGCCAAAAAGATATCCCATTAAATTGTTGCAAAAACCCATTCCACAACCCCAAGTCCTCCCATACCAGTTGGGTTACCCTAACCCAATGGTGTTTGCTCTTACCCCCTTTCAGCAAATACGCCAGTGACCTGCAAAAAGCTTGCCCTGGGTGTACTGCTCAACAGGCAAAATAAAAAAGATAGCTGAATGAATCCAAATCTTATCCTTACCCAACACTGAACGTATCACCGACCTAAGTCCCTCTATTTTATTCTCTGGTAAACTAAACAGTCCCCACTCCGCATCAACTGTTAATCCCAGGAATTCTAATGCCCTTGCCAGACCCTTCATCTTATGCTGAGCCAATGGTACCCCTAACTCCTCACACATAATTGTTAACTCCCACAAACCCTCCTGTGCTCCAACCCTTCCTTCGCCCACCAACAAAAAATCATCTAAATAATGCACTGCCTTTTGAGTCCCCACTTTCTTCTGCCAAATCTAATGCAATACTGTACTGAACTTCTCAAATTTTGCACATGCCACTGAACAACCCATAGGCATAACTTTATCAAAATAGTACTTATCTCCTACCCACATCCCCAATAGTGGCCAATCCTCACTCCTAATAGGCAACAATTGAAAAGCTGACTCAATGTCGACCTTAACCATCCATGGCTCCCTAAATTCCCTAATCACTTTCACTGCATCATCTAAGGAAGCGTAATGCACCCTAACCTCCTCTTCTGTAATAAAATCATTTACTGAATTCCCTTCCGGATAAGACAAGTGACATATCACTCTGAATTCCCCTTCTCGCTTCTTCGGCACCAACCCCAAAGGTGACACCCTGTAAGCACTAAATGGCGGACTGTCAAAAGGACCCAATAACTGCCCCGCCCTACTCTCTTTCTCCAGTAAAGCCTCCAAGATGTCCTCTTTACCTTGAACAGATCATAAATTCTTGCAACCCCCCACCCCTTCCCATGGTGGACTTAATAGGAAACTCCCCTTGAAAACCCTGTATTATCTCCTCTTTGATGGCCAAGCCAGGAAACCAATGAAGCATACTCCGGAGAACCTCCACCTTAATAGGGAATGGCGCCCCTCCCTCTATTGCCTCTAAAGAACCTGAGTCCAAATCCCCGGGACCCATGAAAATTACCCCTCCCCCCGGGCTGGCTGAAAGCCTTGCCCATCAAATCCACCCTCTCGACCCATAACATTAGAGTTCCAGGACAAATCCTGCTGACCACAGCCAGTGGCCAAATGACCCCCTCCACATCTCGAGCAAACATGGGCAAATTTGCACCCTACCCATGAACAGGAGCCACTATTAAATGACCAACACACACCTGCTGTTTCCAGCCCACTCAACCTTCTGTTAAAGCCCCCATAACTATCCATTATCATAGCCAACCATAGATCTGGATGACGCACCTCTCAATGAAGTGACTGGTCCACAGCCTTCCATTTGCAGAAACGCTGATCATACCAGAGCCATGCATTACATGCCCTTAACCATTGCACCTCACGATTGGTAAGGAAATAGCCTAGCAGTGGCAGAGTCAAGGACCCTTCCTTCTCCAGCTGCACTGCCATAAAATAAATAAAGCCAAACACCCAATTATCCCATGTCCTAGGGCAAAGCTTACCTACCCTCTGCCTTCCCAATGCTGCTAAGGCCGCTAACAAGTCCTTACTGTTAGATGACTCTGCTTCCACTAGCCATTGGACCCCTTCCACATCAATCAGCTCAAACAAAATCCACATACTCCCCTTTCCAAATTTTTTCCTTAACCGGACCTGGAATGTGTGGAGTCAGAAAAACTGCTCCTGTCCCCTGCCCCAATGATTGGGTAGCCAACCAGTCCCCAGGCTGCAGCCCAAAATCAGAGCCTACCACCGAGCCCAAGATCGAACTGTCCCCAGAACCCACTGCCCCCCGTCGCATCTCTAACAGGGTACCTGGCACCCTGTGCTAGCTGCCTCTGCGCCTCCTCTATCCCTTGCACACCACTCCTGGGATCCCCAACTGACAAGTTGTCATCCCTCCCCACCCCGCAATCCTCAACAACTAGCTCCCTCGACAATGCTGACATAACAAAACCATTACCTGCACCTTCGTCTTGCGATGTGCTGGGAACCAGTGTCTCCACTGCTATCACCTGCTGTGATGCCTGTTGCTTTTTCCCCCCGGCTGGGGTTCTCACCGCTGTGCATCACCTCTTCTGACCTGGGGTCTGTTCAGGTTCCTGTACCATCTCCGATGTTGCCACCTCCTGGAACAGCTCCTCTGCTTGGGCCACAATTGCTTGCCACCTCTGCCTTAGCTCTGTTAATTTGGCCATCTGTAAAAGAGCAACAAAATATTAAAACTATTCTATAAGCCTGACTGCCCTACTCTCCCCAACCCCTAATATTGCCTTGCCCACTCACCTTAACTTACCCCTGCCTGCCCACACTTCACCTTTCACCCACCCTGTCAGCCACATCCCCTACCATTAGTACCCCTTCCTAACCCTAGTATATCCCCTACCAATATCCCTCCTCATGTGTATCTATGGAGGAAAAAAAAATATTAATTAATTAATTAATCAATTAATTCTGTCCCTCTAACTATATCCCTATCTACCAGCCACCCAGTCCCATCACCATTCACACAAACAAGCCTAAAAACACTTACCTTCCCTCCCAGCACAATCCTCCATAGCGGTAACAGCTAAGCAATGCAGTGCACATACGCAAACTGGTGCTCAGACCTAACGGCCAAAGGAACGGCAGAAGCAACCCACTACACCACGAGGGAGTACAGAGAAGACATTTCACCACCACCACCACTGAAATCCAGAACTGAGGGACACCCGATCTACCACGATGCCATCCTGAAGCCGGAAGGACCGAAGAAGATGGACCGACACCCACAAACCCACCAGGGGGCACGAACAGCAATCTGCCACTACCACCAATGACGATGAAGCATGATGGACCCCCGAACGCCTGCCACAACTACCAGGATAGCGTATACGGACACAGCGGCCCACAAACCCACCTGGGAGAAGATATTCCACCACCACCACCGAATCCCAAGATGGAGGGACACCCGGATGACCACGATGCCATCTTGAAGAGAAACCAGAGAAGACAGAAGGACACCCTGAACGCCCCAGGGAGCACGAACAGAAAACCCACCACTACCACTAACACAGATGAAGCCGGATGTAATGATGGACCCCTGAGGAGATGATCCGCCACTATACCCCAACGCTACCGACTACCACAACCACCGGGAGAACCATTTACCCCAGAAACTGACACAACCAGCCCACAAACCCACCAGGGAACACAAGGGGATGATCCACCACTACCCCCCAACCTAAATGGGACCAGATTACATTGATGGACCCCCCTTTGCCTACCACGACCACCAGAAGAACACCTTCCTCTTTTTTTTTTTTTATTTACCCCAACCACATGGCACCGATGGCCTGTTACCCAACAGAGCTAATGACAGGCCCATCCTCCCCCCACGGATGTCACTCGACTGCATGGCGCCACCGAAACAAGGCCCGAAAAATCCCCAGGAGACCTGCGGACAACAGGGAGCAAAGAAAACCTCAACACACAGGTAAGCCTAGCACTGCTCCCATCCACTTCATCATATATATATATATATATATATATATATATATATATATATATATATATTTTTTTTTTTTTCCTTTTCTCCACCCCCCAACCATTCACCCATGCACACACACACCCACACACAGTACTCTCTCACCTTTTCCTACCAGTAAGCTCAAACTATATTCGCAGACTCCAGCCCCCCCCCTTAAATTAACCTCTAGAAAACACCAAAGGGGGGACTGACCCAGACAACCTAACCCCTTCTCTCCCCACCATCCAAGGCCTACCTTCATCCACGATACCTACAGGTCGTCTGGATGTAAGCTAGTTGTTAGTCCACCAACTCACGCCAAATGTGCCTACTTCCTTTAATCCCTAACCCTTAGTACTGCCAGAAGTCCCACCTACACCTTCCTCACTTCCTTTTACATCTCCCACTCTCCTTAACCCTTTCACCACCACAAACCCGCTATCCTAACCAACTGCAATCCTTACCTTCCTTTCTACCTCTATACCCTCCCCACACCCCTTTACCCCCTTACTCGAGGGACCTGGACAACTTATATTGTCTCAAACTGCATTTGTCTCTTTGTCTTTTTTCTTTTTATCCTTTCTTTCCCATTTATGTTAATTTTTCTACAGGTTCAGAATCTCTAGGAGGAGCCCAAACACATTCCTTCCAGGTCAGGGAACTTTCACCTTCTGTCCATCCAGGGACATCCTCACATGCTCAGGGTAGGGTCACTGGAAATGTAGGTACCATGGCATGATACACTGATGGAGCCCCCTTTGGCAAGCCATATAGACAGTGGGCTTTGGAATTTGTTTGAGGATGTGGTGGAGCAGGTAGTGGAGAGAGAGCCTTGGCCAGTCCAAGATATTCATCAGTGGGTTCAAGACTTGTTGTCCAGGTTGGAGCCAACCACTGCACCACCACAGGCCTCCAACCCCTCAACATCTACATCATCTATGAAAACACCATAAAACAGTGGAAATATCTGAGATACTGTGGACCAAGGGGTGCTGCTGTGACAAACTCATCTTCACCTCCACCCTTCTCTAATCCTGACCCCTACACCTTTCAACCTATTTCCTACCCAAACTACACACTTACATAAAGAAAATTAAAAATAGGGAGTTTATCCACCACCAAAAATATAGCACTTCCATCTCCTCCAGCACAACAATCTTGATGTATTTGTTCTGTGTTTTCTCTCTGTTGTTTTGTCTCACGTTTTTCAGTCTTTCCTATCCTCCCCTTTCCACTCCTTTAAAAAAACAGTCAGGGTGTCCACATAATGATATCCCTATAGAAATTATCTAACCCCCTATATTCTTTAAAACTTCATCAAAATAGCTGCAGTGTGTGCTGCTTGCCTTAAGTACTTGTAACATGCTTGTGCATAGCTACATTCACCCATAATACCGAAATACTTCTTAAATTATACAAGCATTTAGAGATTCCTAGGTTCATACTAGGCTATCTGCCCTAGGGCATTTATAAGCCTAGCCAGAGTGTGTTTGGCTTTTGCCACCCATTTTAAATTAATTTTTCTATGCCCTTTTTCGAGGTTAGTATACTGTGTCTCAGTCTAACAGAGACACAGAAGTGATACCCGGGGTAAACCTACGATCTCTTGAATAGAGTCAATGAGGGACTCTGCCTAACCTGGACTGGGATTTTATTCTAGAGTGAAGGGAGCCTCTGGGTTATGAATCTGTCCCTCCAGCATGTCCTATTTATTTCAGTGCTGAGGTTCAAGTCTCTCGAGCACGTAGCTCAATGAGATTTGGATTTTCTGAGGTGCAGCATGTCCATTAATTCTGGGTTGGACATGGGTTTATATGTCAGGCACAGATCGCCTCTGAGCAGGCGGTATGCCACTGAGTAGAGCTGGAGTTTCTTTAACCGGGCAGCATATGGCATCTGTTTGAGCCCTTTGATCCTCTTGGTGAGGTACTTTTGGGGTCTTTCCAGTTGCTGCAGGTGTCTGGTAAGGTACATCCCAAAATGGGCATTGTACTCAATTATGGGCCTGATGAGGGATGAGTAAAGAGGCACAATGACCTCCCCTGATCTAGATGTGAATCCCTTCATGATTAGGTGGGCTATATAAAATGTTTTTTTAACCACTTTGGCCACATGGTTGTCAAATGAGAGATTGCTATCAACTTGGGTCCACAGGTCCCTAATTACTTCTTCTGTACTTAATGGATTACCACCTATGTGGTAATTTGTGGGCACTTTGTTTTTGCCAAAGGGGATGACTATACACTTTTTGGTGTTTAGCCTGAGGCCATGGCTCTGGCACCAGTTGTCTGTTTCTATGAGGCCCTTTTGAAGGATGCTTGTGTCGGCTGGAGAGTTGATTATGGTGCCCAGTTTGCAGTCATCTGCAAACTTGGTCAGCCACAGTCCTTCTGTGTTGGCCTGTACCTCCGAGAAATATATACCGAACAAGAGAGGTCCCAGGACTGAGCCTTGTGGGACACCACTTGTAACTGGTTTGGAGTCTGACATGGCTCCAGCAATTCTAACCATGTGGGTTCTGTCCTTGAGCCAGTTTGCAACCCATCTAGTGACATAGGGGTTTATATTTAAGCTGGTGAGCTTATCTATAATGCCCGAGTGAGGTATTGTATCGAAGGCTTTTGCGAGGTCCAGGTAGGCTGTGTGGACCACCTTCCCTCGTCAATGGCCTTGGTGACTGTTTCAAAGAAATTGACCAGGTTTAAGAGGCAGGATCTGCCCTTAACAAAGCCGAACTGGGTAGGATCCAGTATCTGTAGGTCCCCAATATCTTTATTTATGAGGTCCATGATGATCCTTTCCATAGCTTTGCAGACCAAGCTAGTCAGGCTTATGGGGCAATAGTTTCCAGGATCCGTTGAGGCACCATCTTTGTGGAGAGGGACCACTGTTGCTGTATGCCACTCTTTGGGTACATATCCTGTAGTAAGGCTGAGATTGAACAGTAGTTTTATGTTTGGGTTTAACTCTTCTTGGAGTTCATGTAGGACGCAGCCTGGGACACGGTCTGGTTCCATTGATGCTGTGTTTTTTGCTTTGGAGAGGGCGGCTCTTACCTGAGCATCTGAGATGTCAGGGGGGCAGCACTCTATTGGGATAGATATTTGCCCTTTTGGTGGGGGGGGAGAAGTTTGCGCTGAACCTGTCAGCTAGGATGTTGGCAATGTCTGTGGGTTTGGTGTATTTTTTGTCATTTTGGACTAATTCTGAGCATATCTAGGAATTCCCACCCAGGTTCCTAACATAACTAAAGAAAGCCTTGTGATTATCCTTAGTGTCCTGTGCAATTTTTCTCTCGAAGCTGGCCTTAGACGATTTTATGAGTGCCCGTAGATTTTTGCTAATACTGATCAGAGATGTCTTCCCTTTTTGGGATTTTGCTCTGTCATGTAGTAGCTTCCTCCTTCTATTGTATAGTTTGTTTATGGCTGGGGTCCACCAGACAGGACATCTGCTTTTGGGGGATTGGCTCTTGGTTTTATTTGGGATTGCATGATCCATGCATTCCTGAAGGTGTTCATAGAATGTGTTTATAAAGGATTCTGCGGTCTGGGCCATATTTTCCACAGGTCCAGGGGCTTTGAAGGATTCCACCTCAGTTTTGAGGAGTGTGAAATTTGCTTTAGAGAAGTTTTCCCTGTCATTTTCTGGGCAGGGGGTGGGGTCGGGATGTGAATATCCAGTGAGATTAGTTTATGGTCTGATCTTACCAGTGAGGGATACACTTCTGGTCTGGAGCATAGAGTCCCCATGTTGATGATGATCAGGTCCAGTATATTTTCCCCTCTTGTGGGAGTGGTAACAAGTTGTTCCATAGCATTTGAGTTTATAAATTCTAGGAACCTTTGGGCTAGGGTGTTGGAGCTAGAGTAATGCTCCCAGTCTATGTTTGGGTAGTTGAAGTCACCCAATATAATCGTGTTTGGAGAGACCTTCATATTTTCCAGTGTTCTCAGGAAGGCTGAGTGGGGTTCCTGGGTTTGGGAGGGTGGTCTGTAGCAGGCTATAAACTGGAAGGCAGTTTTACCCACTGTTAGTTGCACATGGATAGTCTCTGATGCTTTGTGCTGTGCCACCAACCTGGAGGTGTGGGTATCTTTGATGAATATTGATACTCCCCTCCTTTTGTGGTTCGGTCCAAGTTTTGGGGCCGAAAAGCATGGTATGAGGTATAACCTGGTAGTGCTGGGGTGTTCTCGGAGCCTTGAACCAGGTTTCTGTTACTGCACAGATATCGATGTTCTCCATGCTAAGGAGAGTTTCGAGTGTGTGCATCTTGAGGTTTAGACTTCTGGCGTTGAGTAGCATTACTCTTAGTTTCTTATCCCTTGTGATACCTATGGAGGTGGGTTTGTCTTTTGAGCCTTGCCTAAAAAAGGCACTATGGGGGTAGCAAGAGCCTTTGCCAATATCCAAAGCCCAGGGTGACAGGTGAAAGCCGTCCCTAGCGAAGCATTGTGGCTTGTCGAGCATGTCATCCCAGGCTGACAGGCATTGGATCCCCTTTGAATGACACCAATACTTAAGCCAATTGTTGAAATTGATCATCTTGTCTTCATATTGTGGCATCATTCTTGGTGAGGGTAAGATGCTACTCAAGGTCAGGGTCATACCAGCCTGGGCTACATGCTCAGAGAGCTCCTCTCTGTCTCTTTTCATGTAGTCCAGGGAGGTACGTCTCAGGTCATTCACACCAGCATGGACAATGACTGAGTCATATTTGTACTTGCCTTTGAGTGACCTGAGTGCTTGTGTTATGTGGCAGATCCTAGCGCCCGACAGGCAGCTCACCGTGACCTTCTCCTTGTTCAGCCTGGTGAGCGGGACGTCAGTGTGCCTGACGATAGAGTCACCTATTACAAGTGTATCAGGTGTGTTGTTTAGCCTTAAGGGCTGTGACTGTTTGGCAAACTGGCTTTGTGAGCTATGTGTTGCACGTGTTTTGTTTTGGGGAAGCGGTTGCATGGGTGTCTGCTTTGGAGGTCTCTGCTGCTTAGGCAGATTTTTATTTAGAGCCTCCGAGTATGTTTTTGTGTTTATGTGTTTGGTTTGCTGTCGTGGTAGGTCTATGTGAGACTGGAATTGTAGTGAGTGTGGTTTCCTTCTCCTCCTGACTGGTTATGGCAACATTGAGTTGAGAGAGCTTAGCCTCCAGTTTGGCTATATGGTTGCATCTCTCACATGTGTTGGAATTTGTTGGGAGGAGAAGAAGGTTGTCTGTGTACATGAGGCAGTTGTAACATTGCCTCAACATTTCCAGATTCACCAGCTGGACCAGAGAGGAGATTGACAACTGACCTTTGGACATGCTAGAATAGTATTGGGAATTCCTTTATAATTGAAAAAAGGGCCAATGGGGAACAAGGTACTCAAGGGGAGTTTGTAAGGGTGTAGTGCTTTTAATTTTTTAGTGCTGACTTAGTGAGCAAGTGCCAGGTAACTTAAATGCAATGTGTTACAGGTAACTTAAATGCAAAAATGACAAACAGTAACTTTCTTTCAAGTGAAACAAGGAAATAAGTACAGTAAGCAATGCAGATATCACTAGGGATCCACAGAAGTGCTGAAAAGCCACGTTTTAGATGGAATTAGCATTTCAGAGAAATAACAAGCAAACAAACAACAAGCATACAAACAAAGCTAGATTCAGCAGGCCTGGATCTAGTCTATGCTACAGCAAACAAGGTGTACCAATTTCAGTAAGAAACAGTTCAAATATGCAGGCACTATAAGCCTTTAACCAGAAATTCCCAGCTCAGAAGGGCAGAGTCCAGCCTCTCCTCCCACAAGAGTGCAGACCACAAACCTTCTTAATGTAAAATAACTGGCCTGAAGCCCAAGTGCTTAAACCAGAACTAATACACTTTTAGAATAACAGACACTGAGCCCTCAATCAGCAGTTCCCAACTTAGAAGGATGTAAGCTACCTGTCCTGCCACCACAGTGCAGGCCACAAACCTTCCTAATGTAAAACAACTGGTCTGAAGCCCAAGTACTTAATCCAAAAGACTTAGAATGATAGCTACGCTTTAATCAAGTTACTACCAAGCAGTAATAAATACAATTGAATACTTTAAAGAATGCCTGGATTAGTGCTCAAGTTATACAAACAAAGCCAGATTCAGCAGGCCTGGATCTAGTCTATGCTACAGCAAACAAGGTGTACCAATTTCAGTAAGAAGCAGTTCAAATATGCAGGCACTATAAGCCTTTAACCAGAAATTCCCAGCTCAGAAGGGCAGAGTCCAGCCTCTCCTCCCACAAGAGTGCAGACCACGAACCCTCTTAATGTAAAATAACTGTCCTGAAACCCAAGTGCTTAAACCAGAATTAATACACTTTTAGAATAACAGACACTGAACCCTCAATCAGCAATTCCCAACTTAGAAGGATGTAAGTTACCTGTGCTGCCACTACAGTGCAGACCACAAACCTTCTTAATGTAAAACAACTGGTCTGAAGCCCAAGTGCTTAAACTAAAAGGCTTAGAATGAGTTACACCAAGCAGTAATAAATACAATTGAGTACTTTTAAGATGACGCAAAAGCAAAATAAAGTAGGAAGAAACACGAATACAGTAAAAGCAGATACATTTTTTTTTTTTAAGTGGAAAGAGAGAAATGAAAGAGAGAAAGGAGTAGCCAAAACTAAGCTGATTGGCCTTCTCAAATGTTCTCCCTGTACTGGGTAGAATGAGGTAATGACACTAGACTGGGAGGAGGGTCCCAGATCAAATTTACACTAGGGGTGGGCAACTGCAAATCCACCAACTATAAAAACACTATACCAAGGGAGGGTGGGAAACAAACTGCAGAAATGTTTCTCACAGCTGAAAAGCAGCAGTGAGCCTTTAAATGAAAGTTTTAAACAGCTAAAGGAGCCTCTAGAAAAAAAGAGTTGAACTGCAACAAGTTATCAGAAATAAACAACCCAGCAGATGCTTAATAAAAGTGGACAATTTCCAGTTAATACCTCACACACAGTGAAACTAGCTAGAAAAATACACAGTACACAAAGTGCTATAAATAAAGAAATAAAGAACAAAATAAACCAAAAACAGGATACTTAATGTTATATATTATAGCTCTGAGTTTCCTCAGTGTCTTTCCTTTGATCAGCTCAGTGTGAAATTTATGTTTTTATACTTAATAATTAACTTCAACACCTTAATGCATTTCATGAAAATATTTTTTATCAAAAGCTTTAGCATTCACTTAGCCTGAATAACCTGCAATTAGTGCAATTTCATACAGGCAGAGTGGCCCTGTTTGCAAATAATGCTGCAAAAGTTTAAACCTTGGGACTATGAATACCACCTGTTGTTTCCTGGCTACAATGGCAGTAACAGAAACTCTTTAAGATTTTCACAGTGTTTTCATATCTCTCTTCCTCCTATTGCAGTTATATCATGTGAATGTATTCTGTTGAATGGAAAGGTCCACAAAAATCAGCAATTTTGTCAAGGCAGGGTGAGTTTGTCAGCACAGAAATAGTTAATGTTTTAGTATTTCTGACATGATTGTCAGTGTAATATACAACACAGTTAAGTATCATTGTTTGTCTAGTTCAATAATGTTTCATCTTCATTAGTATGTTTATTTTCAGTATACATCAATCACTTTATGCTCAAATTCTGATATGTTATTTATTTATTTATTTATTTATTTATTTATATTCATTTACCTGGGTGGTGCACTGATTAAAATTGGCCACTTTCAGGCTCAGATACTTAAGTATCAGTTGATGTCAGTATAACCAAACATAAACATTTTAAAGTGAAATTGATATCAGAACACATGATGTATTTCTTGCTATTATCAAACTTTCTTAAATCAGGCTCATAAGTTGAAGTGTCATTTAAAGTGGTGGTATTATTCTAACAAAGTTTCCTGACTGTTGTACAAAACTGTCTTTAATAGTTTCCCCTTCAAAGTATTTCATGTTGAATGCTTTATCTATTCCAAAATGAGCAATGAAGTTGATGTAATCTTCAGTGACTTTTGAAGTTCTGAGTAGCTCATATGATGATGATAATATGGGATGTTGTGACATAAAATATGTTGGATTTTCCTTCTTTAAATTCTTAAACCCCAAAGAGATCCTTAAATGATATTGGTAGAAGATGTGTTAACAAAAAATATGCTTGATTTTCCTTATTTTTTCAGTCTTTAATACCAGTGGTGGCTGGTGATTTCAAATCAAAGGGGGGCTGCAGGAGACAGTGGAATGAGTGGAGCCAATGGGAAAGGGTGTGGCTAACTAGAAAGGGGTGGAGCTATGTTCAAAACAACAACTGGAACTTTAAATACACTGCCCTGGATGCCAAACCATCATTATGAGAGTCCAATCAAAACAAAATGAAGTGTAGAAGAAAAAATATTTCAATGCCACAAACTAAATTGGCTAGAGTTGACCAATTACCTCACCTGCATTCAACTCATACACGCCCACAAACTCATCTTTAATCCCTCTCTTTGCCCCTCCCTTGCCTCAACCTTTAAAATTCACCTTCCCAACAGACTCCTAAAAACCAATACCCAAAATCTGATCGAACTGCATAAGCCTGCATGCCCACATGGCAAATTTCTACTATCCTTCTCCTTAGCACGTCACTGGAACTCCCTGCCACCTCACATTTGCACCACTAGCAGCTTCTCTACTTTCAAAACCTTGCTTCATTCTTACCTAACATCCCTCTGGGAATGCTCCTGTTCCCATCCCACATGAATTCCCCAGTAACACACCTATTTCATACCCCAACTCTCTATCTTCTTCCCCATCCTTTCTCTATACTTTCTCCCCACTTCCTTCCCTTCTTCCCTAAACTCATCTCCCCTTTATCCCATATAACCAATTATATCTCTTCCTCCTCCTTCATATTTTCCTCAGCAGAAATACTCATTCTGTAAATATCTTCTTATAGTTGTATTAGATGTAACCTCTGCATTTGCAATCACAGGAATTACATATTTGTAAATATTGTAAATATTCACTTAGAGATCCTTTAATTCTGTTTTTGCATCTTACTAAATTGCACCTTCATATAGCATTTTTATCTGTACTATTGTTACTCTATACTAATGAAATTTTATTTTATTCATTGTATACTGTGGAGCTTTTCTCTCCAGGACTCCATTGAAAATGGTCTCTTCTGGCCCAATGGACTATCCTGGCAAACAAACTTCAAATAAATAAATGCATTGGCTACATGACAGCTTACATAATATCTAGATGGAAACGCAATGGTTGTGAGGCATGAAAAAATAAATTACTTTTTAAATACATTACTGGAATGCCAGTCAAAGTCAAGTATAAGAAAAACAAGCAGCACTCAACTCAAACCACTTCTCCTTGCACTGCAGTTCTAATTATAATTTATATTCAGCTTTATTAAAGTACCAAGTAACATGCTGAAAGTGGCAATCTGTGCAATACTCCCACTTGTAAAAATGTTTCTTATCCAAAAAAGACCTCCTGCCTGACAACTATCTACTTGTTTCATGGGGAAGACATGATCAAAGTAAAAAATGAACAGCAAACAAGAAACAAGTTCAAGATAAATTGCTTAAAGGATTACTGTACAGGTAATGGACCACACATGATAGATTGGCAGTTTAGTTTACGGGTAAAGCCTGCAAAGATGACTGCAAGTCTCCAACAAATGTAATGAGCTTCTGAAAATACTGTAATCCTGTCCTTTATTACAAATACTGCCATATGCATTTCAATACCTAAGAAGCATAAATCAATAGTATAAAAATATGACAGAAAACCAGAACATTCTGCAAAATCAAGGACAGATGAATGAAAAGCCACTGTCGTACTTGTGTCTACCTTGGAAGGGAGAATACTCTGCACACTTACACTGCATAACTGTTTCTTGCCTTGCTTGTACACATCCATAGTCACTACATGGGGGGGGGGGGATGCAACAAGTATGTCACAATTTTAAATGTCTCTGGCTGACAGTGATGGCTCTGACACTCATACCTCTCAACCTAAGAGCAAGAAATATGGACAAAGCCATACATGGAAGTGGTACACAGGCCCAAAAATAAGAACAATTTTTAAATATTGGTCTTATAAACTTAGAATGATAATAGAATAGTAGTAGGTCTTGCATCAGTATGAATTTTCTGAAGGATATGAAATCTGAAACTCAAATGTCTGCCATTATTTTCTAACTTTAGTCTTTAATGATTTGCCACTTATTTGCCAAAAATCCATAACTTTATGAAATACGAACCAAAAATGTGATGCAAAAATATAAAACTGCCTCACAATACAGCTGTGAAACTGTCAAAGAAGGGACACCTTTTTAATATTAGTGCTGGTAACTTCAGCAGCTGACAAAATAAGAGACTCTACATGCATTTCTGAAATAAAAGTAATCTATAACTCTGATCATTACAGTTATTTATAATTGTAAACCCTCCACGTTTTCTTCCAAAATTGCCATTTTGTGGATTGATTATTAGGAGGAGAGCAACATTTTGAGCCAAAATTGGGGACAGTTGAGAGGTTTGTATACTCCTAATTCTATAAAGCGGTTTATTTGCATGTACCTCTCAACCTCTTAATGCAGGAAATCTGGACAAGGCCAAATATATTGGGGGAACATACAAACAGTACTAAAAATTACTTTTGTAAAAACGTAAGACAGTTGATAAAATAACAGATCTTGCTTTAGCATGCATTTTTCTGAAGGTTATGATGTCTGAAACTTAATGTCTGTCATTATTTAGTGACTTCATTCCTAAATGATTTGCCAGAAAACCACAAATTTTATGAGGAACAAACCAAAAATAAGAAGCCAAAATCTATTCATTCTGCAAAAATCTGGACAGTTGAGAGGTATAGTTCAACCGGGGCTGTCGTTGTGTTTGCTGTCCTCCTCCCACACAAAATCATGGTTTAATGGAGCCTCTCCCCTGCAGCCATTCCAATGTCCCATTCCTTGGTTATTTCGCCCTGTTTACCATAAACACTGCAATGTGCATACTGCTTTACTTCTGCGATGATTTAGATTTCATTTGAAAGTTTTATTTTGCATTTTACAGCACAAACACTAATAGATATCTGCTAAACAAAGCAATGCAGTCTCACAATGAAAATAGACATAGCATTAAAACTTCTCTGCCCTTGAAATTCACATTCATTGAATCAGCATTGAAACCCACATTCAAAGAAAATGCATTTTTCCAGTGGCAGATAAAGATTAACTTTGGGCTGTTTTCAAATCATAGGCCCCTTGTACACAAAACATACATGTGCTCTTTGATACACTTTCCTGATTGTATTAAATTATATTCCTTATACAATACAGTACAGTTGTTAGAAGGCATTTTAAATTTATTGTTTTAAACATTTTTCCAGTAAACAATGAAACAAAATGCATGCACCAATGACAAAACTGCCCAATTCAGAACATTTCCATCATAAAATCTACTCAAACTTCAGCAGTCCACCAGTATCAGCAAATATGCACAATCTCTGAAGAAGTAAAAGTCATCTAAATAATTCCACATTAAAGAGATCTGTAATGAAGTGGTTGCTGCTAGCAAACAACTTTATATTTCATCATTTCATCTACAAATAAAGTGCCTGTTGCTCTTGAGGAATAAACTGCTAGTAATATTGCAATAGGGAATGTATGGCAAACTGATAATAGGTTCATAGTTACTAGGTATCTTTGCCAAAAAGGACTGTAGCATTGACCCCCTTTACAACATAGTACAGTATCAGCAATGCATCCAGCTACTGTGGAAGTAGAACCCACAGCCTTCTGGATCACAGCAAGTACACTACCTGCTGTGTATTAACAATGCAAGCAGACTTGGCATAAGCAGCACTAAACTTTTGTTCCCCTGTAGCTCTCAGCTCCTTGTAAAATCTACTCAACACTCAGCTGTATCTCTGAACTTTGCAGCACAAGAAATCTGGAAAATGCCAACATTTATTGGGGGGTGGGGGCAAAAGTCCAAAACCCAGGGACACATTTTAAACATTGCTTGTATAATGTTGGAAAGCTGCAAGGATAAAATGCTGTGTTACCACCACACATTTCACTGCCAACTCTTGAACCCAGGACCTTGTGCAAAGCAGTCAGAACAACATACCACTATGCCAAATCAGCTGTCGTGTGAAAGGAGAAAAAGGAAAAGAGGAAGACTGAGATTAAATGGCTACCATTTAGTGAATTCAGTTCTCACCATAGCTGTCAACTTCTTAGCACAAAACACCTGAACAAAGCCAATAATGGGGGAATACAGCCCCCAAACATATTCAGTGAATTCAGTTTTCACCATAGCTCTCAACCTCTTAGCAAAAAACACATGGACAAAGCCAGTAATGGGGGAATATAGCACCAAACATTTTCAGTGAATTCAGTTCTCATCATAGTCTCAACCTTAGCACAAAAAACCTGGATGAAGCCAATAATGGGGGAATACAGTCCCAAAAATAGGACCAAATTTCAAATATCCATCTTATAAACTTAGAAAATTGCTAGAATAAAAGGTTTTGTGTTGCCTCGTACTTTCTGAAGTATATGAAGTCTAAAATTCAAATGCCTGTCATTTTTATTTATTTGGAACAAAAGGCAATTTCCAGCAGGGGCTCATGGAGAAACACTCCAGACACATGTCTTTGTAAGATGGGAGGACACCATAGCACCCAGAGGAAACCCACAGAAACACAGGGAAGACATGCAGACTTCACACAGAAGGCACCCCAGCCAAGAATCAAACCAGAGAACCTGTAGCTGTCATGCAAACTGCTGCCTGTGTAAGGAAACAAAAATACAGAAACCACAGATTTTATGAGGAACAGAAGAGAACAAATATGAGGCAAAAGTCTGCAATTTTTTTACAAATGGTGGTGGGTAGGGTAGGAAATTTAGGCTCTTGCCACCTCTAACCAAGGTACAGGGTTCAAGCCCACCACCATGTTTTCTGAGTTCTCTCTAGCCACCAGTATATACCAACTGGGGCATTTTACACACACACACACACACACACACACACACACACACACACACACACACACACACACACACACACACACACACACACACCTAACCTACCTGTCCTCTAACTAGCTCCCTACTGTGACCATACAGGAAGAAACACAGTCTCACACACACACACACACACACACACACACACACACACACACACACACACACACACACACACACACACACGCACACACACACACATGAAGCAACACAGTCAAACACACATGCAGGAAGAAACAGTCAAACACACACATGCACCTGAGACAACTCATCCCTCTGCATGCATTCACACATGCAGCTACATATATACTCAAATCAACATATCTCCCATTGCTACCTGTTCAATAGACTTCCTAACAATTACATCTAAATTGATTTTACCCACTAGAAGTAATGACCAAACTAAGTTACACAGTAGAACAGTCTGCATAAATGCCATACCACAAGCATTTCCATGGGAGAGCCCATGGCTAATTAGTGCTGGCTGCTCCCCCAAAATGCTTCATAAGCATATCACTCAGCCAAGGAAAATGCCTACCATCCATGATGATCACCCTATAGACTATGTAGGATCTCAGCAGTGGGCCTGTCTCTGAATCATAACTGACCATTACAAGCAGTAGTAGCTCATGTTAAATCTTACTGCTGGTGTTAGACCTTTTAGTACAATGGCAGTGATTGATTTGAAGAGTGCAATGCAGTGTAAACAATGCGTGCAATGTTTAACAAGAAAAAGAGAAGAAAACAAAAACATGAAAACAAAAAATATGCATTAAATTTAAAGTATCCATTAATCTTGTGTGGGGTGCTAAAACATACAATATGTACAATCAATGCTTATATAGTTAAGTAGTTTACAGGTACTGGTCATGACTAGTTGGAAAATATTGCATTTGCACAAGTAAAAGTAGACAAAGATACGCCTAGGAAGGGAGGAACATAGTGGGATGTTAATGTACTATGGTAGTATTTTGTATTTGTTCCCCCTACCTTAAAGTTAAAAAATGAGTGACTGTCAGACGTCTCCGGTCACAAACTCAATATTTCGAATGAACTCTGGTGTAAGCAAGGCAAAGCAAAGCAGACAAGCCAAAAAAATAAGTTCTTGTTGTTTAGCACCATAGAAAGTAATCATTACCATCCAAAGCACTGTGCTAGTAGTAGTACTGATTGTTTCTCACTCTCTTTTTTTTGAAGAGAGTGACAACCAATCAGTAGCCATATAGCTGTCCACATCACGTATGTGACTGCGGACATAGCAGTCCGACCCCCCCTTCTATTGTACTGTGTGGTTAGACTGCATAGCCTTCTGGGCACTGATGCCTTCTTCTTTCCTTAATCCAGACTGCTTTTACAGCAGTCTAGATTTAGATTTAGAGAGAATAATTAAATAAATGCGCAGTCTGAGTTCTGGGTCTGTGCGAGTCAGCCGAACTCGCTTAGAGACGCAACCACTGGCCAGTAGTTAATTATTTTAAATAATAATTTATAAATATATATTTTTAAAAAATTTTCTTTTCAGCTGGGGGGGGGGAAGGCTGCAGTCTGATGGCACGAGCCACCACTGTTTCATATGGCTAGTGGTTTAGATTTTTAATTATTCTAAATACTCTTAAGTGGCTTGTGATCCATTTCAAGAGTGAATCAATGCCCACATAAATATAAATGAAACTCTGCAGATCTCCAAACTATGCCTGAAGCCTCTTTCTTAATTTTATAATACCTCTGTTTAACATTTGCAAAGACTCAGCTCATAACAGAGATTGCTTTTTCATTGTATCCATAACTTTGTGCAAGAATCACATTAGGTCCTACATCTGCATTTCAGGATTTTCTTGTTTTTTTAATTAAGCAGTTATGTTTCTTGTAGGAGTCGCTCTAATCTCTTTTCCCCTGAGCCATGCCACCTCCCTCATTGTGTGTTTGGCTCTACTGCCACACTACAGATTTCACAGACAGTGATCTTAGAGGGTCTATATTACCATGTCAACAGGGCTGTTCATCGAACACCCTTATGTCGACACATGTACACCAAAATACCTAAATGTCAAATGGCCACAAAAGAGATTTCTCCCCAGGAAAAAAATCACTGGGCTGTTATCAGGAATTTGCCATTTCCTCCACTGTAGTGCAATCTCAGAGTTGGTATATTTAAGTAGGGGGGGTGGGGGGCACAGCCAACTACATCAGAGGGTGCACCCCCTATTTCTTTGTGTCGGTCGGTTTGTTTTTTTGTTGGCCCAGCAATTTTTTTTCCCTGGGAAAAAAATCACTTTTGTGACCATTTGACATTTAGGTATTTCAGTGTACATGTGTTCAATGAACAGCCCTGTTGATATGGTAATATAGACCCATCGTTGACTTTCTATTGTAGCAAAGTTTGGCAGAAATGATGCATCAAGGTTTGCACATTCCTTTGTCAAATATTTATTTACTATTCATTAAGAGTGGTTTTCATGTAAGAATACTGCTTTAAAATTGAAAAACTTGATCATTTGGGTCTTGTCATATATTATGTCATATACTATAACATCATCAGTAAAATTTCTAACATCTTGCATGATTTGTTATATTACAGTTTTGAAAACCTCTGAATCTACAGTTTAGCAACTTCTTTCTTCTTAACCAAAATACGCTGAAAATATAACAATACAATGACTATCTGGGGACAATTCCACTTGATACTCTGCGCATCAGTCCAATTTGGATAACATTGTAATCTGCTTTGAGTTTTATGTGATATTTTCTGGCTATGGTAATAGCTGTCTGGCACATATCATAAGCATATCTTCTTTCTTAGATAGGGTAGTTTAGCTTGGTTTGTTTGAAAATAGTTGACACTAACAACTTAGGGTCAATATTATCAGTAATGTCCATATGCTTAAGTTCATTTTATCACACTTTAAGATGAAATGGTACCTTTTTTGTGATGGTACATTTTCTGACAATGGTTTTACGTTTTTTTATGTATTTTCATCTAGTAATCTGTAAGTTTCCAGAGTCCACAATAGATCATGACAAATTCGTATACGTGGTCAATGTAAATATATTAAGTAGCTGACCTGCTGTGTAATAACAAAATAAGCCTAATACTGACCTTAACTAATGAGCATTCTGCTGTGATATTGGTGAATCTTGCAGAAAGCTGACATTGATAAGTAGTACATAGTGAAAGTTTTTCAAACTTTCATACAGTGCAATGTGTATTATAGAAACAGTAACTCAAATTAACACAGAAGCTGACAAATTTTGAAATTCTACAGTCAACTGTGGTTGAGGTTTATTTATTTATAAATTAATGCACAATAAAAACATAAAACTATGTATACAGTTTTCAGCCTTCACGACCTGAACTATTTGGTAGTGACTACTCATAGTCGGTAGGACCACATACATTGCACTTCAAATGTAATAATACTTTTTGATTGGTAAGGTTATGTGGTTTCTTAGCAGAGTTAAACCATTAAGTAAACTGATTCTTTTTCCACAAACAGTGTACCTGAACATCCAGGGAATTAACTTCTGTAGTTACATCTCACTTAAATATTGCAGAGGGGAGTATTTTGAACATTGTCAAAACAGTCAAGTTTTACAGACTGAAATGAGTTAGTTGGTAGCTTGATAGCATTTGGGATGGTCTTTGCTCCTACATCCTGTAACTAAGGTATGTATAATGCCTTTCCATAATTTAATATATTCTGTAAAGAAATCTCAGATTCTCTGTGTTTTATTTTTATTTGCTAAGGTACATATTTTTATTAGGTGTGTGATTTTCTGTCTGTAAAATTGCAGTGCTTTTCACGCACCTTATGCCTACCATGGTAGGTATTCTTTGTTTCCCCATTTGCCACTAGCAATGTTTTTTTAAACAAATAAACAACTGATTGTATATTCTTCTGGAATAAAAAAAATCCCCTGCCAGGTTTTAGTTTGTTTCTCATTGTTGTCATAGTTTTCCACCAAAGTGTCATAAATGTTAATTGACATTTTACTGGCTAAGTGAAGTGGTAATGTTTTTAATGTTTTTAAAAAGCCTTATATGTGCTGCACTTCTCATAGCATTACACCAGTCATGTCTCTTGAAGTCTTGATAAGCTGACATCTGCTCAAGATAGACCTCCTTTATGGGATATCATTACAATTAGTCGCATGCATCTTTGTATCACCAGTATAATGATTCATGAGTCAATATACTAAACTTTAAGACTTTTGTGTATCACAAAGAAAACAGGCATGTACATAGAAACACTGTCTCAGATACACGCTTTACTTTAAACTTCACATCTGTGTAAAATAATTAATATAATAATATTTATTTATTTATTGGCATCTTTTTACCGGGGTAGTCTACTGGGCCAAAAAAAAGCTCATTTTCAGTGGAGGCCCGGGGAGAAAAGCTCCACAATAAACAGAGGCAGGCATTAATCAATTAGGTACAAGTAATACAAAGCAACTTAATTTACAAAGTGAGACAAAACATAAGTAAAAAAGGAAACTTGAAACTTGGAAACCACACGAATGAAGTAAATTAGACAAAAGGCTGCACCACCAAAGCCATAAAAAAACATGGACACTGAGGTTACCATAAAAAAGCACGGGCACTGAGGTGTCTATGCTTTTTTATGGTTTTGGTGGAGCAGCCTTTTGTCTAATTTACTTCCTAAGTAAAAAAGGCTGACATTATACAAACATTTGCTGAAAGAAGCATATTAGGTTATTTCTGGATGCATTTGCAGGATGATGTTAATTTGGAATTAATAGAAGTTATAAAGAAGAACAGTATGGTAGATTAGTCATAAGTTTCTTTTGATGAAAATACTGTAGGAAGGATGATAAATGAAGGAAATATACAATAGGTTCAGGAAATAGAGGAAATCAGTATTTAAAGGGAGGGAGGTTGGTGCAGGAGCAGATCAAGGATAAAGAGAGGTCTTCGCTTAAAGAAGTTTTGAATGAAGGAAAGATTTGGCTAGCTCTGATTGTTAAGGGAAGAGAGTTCCAGGATCTGGTCACAGTGTAAGAGTACAGAAGTTGACCAGCTGATATGTTAGGTTTATGCACAACCAGAAGTTGTTTATTTTCAGATCTGGGAGATATTTTTGGTAGATTGTTAAATAATGAACTAAAGACAGGGCTGGCCAAAGGTTTGTGGATTATTTTATGTGCAGTTGTAAGTTGGAGGTAGATGAGGTAATGTAATATTTTGAGCCAACTTAGAGAATGCAAAGCTATACAATGGTGGGAAGAATATTTAGCATTTGTAGCAAATTTGATAATTTTGTTATAGCACACTTTGAACTTAGTTTTTTGGGAAGTTTGTAAGTTGTAAGTATTGGGTGCCATATACAAGAGAGAGGAGTAAATAGGTGGTCAAGGGTTTATTTTGTGGTAGAGTTAAGAAAGTGATTGTACTGACAGAGAATGTCAAGTTTCTGATATGGTTTATTAATATTATGTTGTATATGTAGACCAAATTTTAGATGTTCATAGGTTCATAGGTTCATAGGTAGGTACTAGGCTATCTGGCTGAAGGCATTTATAAGCCTAGCTGGAATGTGTTGGCTTTTGCCACTCCCTTAGACTAGTTCCCTGTGCCTGTGTCCAGCAGAGCCATTGAAGTGATCCCCAGGGTAAACTTTCTGTTTCCCATCCACTCGTCAAGGTTTCTCTTGAAGAGGGTTAGCGAGGAGCTCTGCCTAATGTAGATTGGAATCTTGTTCCAGAGCATGGGAAGTCTCTGGGACAGGAATCTATCCCTCCAGCATTTTCTATTTATTGCTATGGTGAGGTTTAGATCCCTGGAGTGTGTGGCTTGAGGGGATATGGTTTTCTTTAGGTGGAGCATGTCCATCAATTCTGTGTTGGACATGGCCTTATATGTCAGGCAGAGATCAGAGTAGGCAGTATGCAACCGAGTACAGCTGGAGTTTCTTCAGTCGAGCTGCATAGGACATCTGGTTGAGGCCAGTGATCCTGCTGGTGAGGAAATTCTGTGGTCTTTCCAGTTGTTGCAGGTGTCTTGTAAGGTACATCCCAAATTGGGCATTGTACTCTATGATGGGTCTGATGAGTGATGCATAGAGGGGCCCAATGACCTCTTTCGATCTGGATGTAAACCCTTTTGTGATTAGGTGGGCCACATAGAAGGATTTTCTAACAACTTTGGCAATGTGATTATCAAAGGAGAGGTTACTATCTACTTGGGTCCCCAGATCCCTTATTACGTCTTCTGCTTTTAGGGGGCTACCACCTATGTGGTAGTTTGTGGGTACTTTGTTTTTTCCAAAGGGGATGACTTTGCACTTTTTGGCATTTAGCTTGTGACCATGGTTTTGACACCAGGTATCTGTCTCAGTGAGACCCTTTTGGAGGATGTCTGTGTCAGCTGGAGAGTCAATTATAGCCCCTAGTTTGCAGTCTTCTGCGAACTTGGTGAGCCATAGTTCTCCAGTGCTTGCATGTACCTCTGAGAAGTATATGCTGAACAGGAGGGGTCCTAGGACTGAGCTCTGGAGAACGCCACTTGTAACCGGTTTAGAGTCAGACCTAGCTCCTGCAACTCTTACTATGTGGGTTCTGTCTATGAGCCAGTTGGCAACCCATCTTGTGATGTAGGGGTTTATGTTCAGGCTGGTGAGCTTGTCTATAATACCTGAGTGGGGAATGATGTCAAAGTCCTAGACAGTACTTTTCTATCATTGGTTACTTGCTTTTTTTTACCTGGTTGTGGAGCTGCTTAAATTTCAACAAGCCTAAGGGAGTTTTGTTTTTTAGCCATTGTATCCAAGCTTTGTCCCTAGTTAGTATTAGTTGCTTTTATGCTTAGTTAGCCAAGGGGCATAGCTTGTTTTGATTCTTTTTAATCAAAGAGGTGTGAGGCTGTTTAGAATTTCTAGGAATGTTGTATTAAAATAATTCACAACTTCACCTACAGATAGTTATTTTAGGATACTCCAGTTCACATTTTTCAGTAAATTGATAAATCCCAGTGGTTTGAAGTTAGTCATATTTTGGATATGTTTATAATGATGCTCCTTATGAAATGAATGGACTGTTATGTGAATGAAGGCAGGGAGATGATCACTAAGTGTATTTGGGAGAGTGCCAGCTGTTGAGAACTTGCTTGGGTCAGTAACCAATATCTAGTCTAGGATGGAGACCTCTTTATTGCTCTTGTTAGTTTAGTAGGGGTGGTGTAATTTGGTTGAATTTGCATAGGTTAATGCTTGAGGATGGTAATTCAGAGCAGAGGTTCAGTCAGTTTATACTGACATTGTCTGGTGTGATGGTTTCATTTTTGAATGTATTTGAAATCCAGAAGAGGATCTTTTCCACAATAGGTATATTATGGCCCTGGATATATATAAAACTGTGATGCATATTCTTTTAGTTATGTTTAGAAAGGAAATGAGAAGTTCAGCATTAGAGAACTGAGGAATATAATTCGAGTAGGGGGGTTACGTTATAAGCATTTGAAAAAAGGAGTGCAGTACCATCACCTTTTCTGCGAAGTCTAGCTGACTTTATAGCATTGCAGCCTGAAGGGAGAAATCCAGAGTCTGTTATGTTAAGTGTGAGCCAAGTTTCTGTAACAGCAATAATATCAGGTTGATTGCAAGATATCCTGGAAGTTGGGTGTAACAATATTTAAGGATTTGTTGGAGTTAGAGGGGTTGGGTAAAGTTGATAGGTTAACAGTGGAAGTGGGGCCTGGATTAGGGTAGATATCACTGCAAAGAGGTATGTTTCAGAATTTGAGAGTGTCTAGGTTTGATATTCTGTCAGTGTATGATCTACTAGGAGGATAACTGACAAAGGAAGATAGTACGTTTTGATGGAAGTATTTTCAGGTTAGGGAAGAGCAATGGGTTTATTTGAAATAAGGTGGGAGATATGTTATAGTAACTGTTTGATGGGTGAATTCGGAAAAATGTGACGAAAGTAGGTTGAGAGAAAAAGGAGAGGGGACTGAGGGCTATGCAATTAAGTAATACTAAAGAAAAATAGGGAGAAATGGGAAAGAGGCAGTAAATGTATACATATGAGGGACATTAAGGATAGAAGGTGTAAAGTGATGCTAGAGAAATGACTGGATTAAAGTTAGAGAGATCAAAGGATAGAGTGTGAGAGAATGTGATTGGAGAAAAAGGGGAAGTGCAATTAAATATTAATGGAGTATGTAGGAAAAAGATAAAATTCAACTGGAAAATTAAGGGTAACTAGGGGAAAGGGGAGAGGAGAAGACAGCTGACAGGAGATGAAAAATAAGGTTAGAGGGAGTTTATGTACAGAGTATGATAGGAGAAAGGTAAGGAAAGGTTAAGGACAGGAGATATATGTGAAGGAAATAAATAAATTACAGTTGGAGAGTTGGAAGCGGCTAGAGATTAGGAGAGTTGGGAGGGATTTAAAAGGGCAGTATATTATCAGAGATAAGTTAGAATGGGTGAGGTCATGCAAAGAAATAATAACCAGGGTTGTGATTGGAATAACTGGGAACAGTGGGCAGAGTGAAGGGATTTAAATTCAGGTATTGTGGGGGTGGGTGGGAATTGCAGGTAGTGTAGGGGAACAGAGTGAGCCTGAGTGTAGAGAGGGAGAACAGAGCATATAGAACAAGTCCTGTAAGACTTGTGACTGGGGAAGAAAAAACTATCAGTAAGGTAGTTCATTCACCATACTTTTATTTGGAAATATCTCCAAAAATGCTGCAATGTTAATATGCAGAAGTATATGTTAATGTATTACTATGTGAAGAGCAAGTTTATTGGAAAAGGGAATATATAAAATGCTGATACGGGAGGTAAAGGTTAAAGTATAAACATTAAGGGGCTGCTTATGTTGAAATAGTTCCAATAATACTTAAAAAGTATATTAATGAATAAATATACCAACGGTAGGTACAGGACAACAAACAGAGCAAATGCCAGAATAATAATGAAATAAAAGTACCAATTTCTGTTTGTAGTCACACCATGCAGATTCTCCTGGTTACCAAAAAAATCACGTCTTTTCAGACCACAGTTCTTTGTTTAATAAACTAATATATATCTAAATAAGAACTGGATATTGCTTGTGTAACTAAGAACTGTGGTCTGAAAAGATGGGATATATGCTTGAACAAGAACTGGATATTGTTTTTTAAACCAAGAACTGTGGTCTGAAAAACCAGGAGAATCTGTAATTTTATTTCATTAATACTTAAAAAGTAGTGAAGCAGAGGTTTGTTGCCTAATGTGTGTAAATGACTGATACACAGATAATATGAAAGAAAGAAGGAACAAAACTGTAGGGGAGTTTAAACAATTAATAGCATTAAGGTTAAAGAAATTAGGTACTGCGTTACAAAAGAAGTGAGACAGTAAGGAATGGGCCATCTGAGGAACTAACAGAACACTGTCTGGTGAAGCCACCACTGTTAACAATGAATGTAAGATACTAAGATATTCCGCAAGTGAATTAGTACATAAGAATATTCAAAATGTATCAATGTATAAGGAAAACATTCAAGGCTGTAATGGTTTAATTCACCCTTCAAAAGAGATAGGTGTGAGGACCTGATTTGAGTTAAGTCTCTGCGTCGCTGATTTCCAATAAGGTGAACAAGAACTAGTGTTCTACTGGGCAGAGGCTGCTTCTGTCCAATACAAATAATTTTAAAAGTCAAAGGGGTAAGATGATAGATATATATGATATAAATAAAACAGTAAGGGTACAGAGATGTTTAAGACATTAAAATAACTAAAATAGAAAAACAGGTAATTGTAATTTACATGACAGTATAAATAACTTGTAAGATGAAGGTGCTATCCCTTTACCTGGCAGATAGCCAAATGAATTGAAAGGCAAAAGAGTTGAAAGTATATAGCTACTACTCACTGGACAGGGGAATATTTAATTAGCGAGTGGGATATGGTATAATTAGTAGAAAGGAAGCAGTAGTATAAATAAGTAGCACTTGGATGGATATGTGAGTTTACAAGCATTTGATCTAAATACAACTCAGCCTCTAGTGGATGTTTGAGTAGAATAAATATTCATGTATCAAGCTACACAGCTAAGTGATTGTGGTAAGAGAAACTTGAATTAGTGGGGAAGATAAAATAATAAAAAGACTTATGAAAGCCAAGAAGACAGTAAGGTGTCAGATACTGTGGATCAAGTAGTAAAATTAGAGAAGTAAAACAAAATATTAGATATACTACAACTTTTTGGTTACTGAAAATTAAACGGAACTCAGGTAACTAAATGACCCTTGATTAAATTCAAAAACATACATTCCACACTTCAGAATATTGTGTGACATTTTAAATATGATAGAAATGGCTTATATCTGATCTGTATATTGTGGCTAGGAAAAATCACCAGACAGTACATGCAAATTTGTATTTTCATTAATGTGCTTAGATATTGCCATTGAATGACTTCTCAAGGTACTACAAGCCAATAGGATATTGACCAAAGTACCAGTCAACTATTTTTTATGTGAATCATACATAGCTGACTGTAAGTAATAACACTAATAATGCAACTGAAAGCTGTACGTTATACATGTCAATTGTCATGGTTTGCAGAGCTGTGTTCAGCCCTACAGCCATGCTGATTTTCACAAGATGAACCATGGCTATTTATATGCTTCTTAACATGGTCTGCAGTCTCTCTGACTGCCTCTGTCTCTCTCTCTCTCTTTCTAGGTGTTTGCACAACAGTGATGAGTGGGCTCTCATTCACAAGACTGGGTTTGCAAAAAAGGAATCTAGAAATAACATAAACTCAAAGCCAGAAAAAAATTGTAATGTGGCAAACGAAATCAACAGTTGAAACCTCCTGTAAGAAGGAAACATGGAATTGTTTGAGAAAGCAGACCTGAACCTCCATACCCCTACAATGTTTATATTTTAATTCCAGCATTACCCAACAACAGAGAAAAGAAAACCTGCTTTTGAAATGTAAAATTGAAATATTCCAATATTGTGAAGTTAGCCAACCTTAGAGTTTAAACACAGAATTATACGAGGTATTCTGGGTGCAGCCCCATCCTTGGGATGTGTGTGTGTGTGTGTGTGTGCGTGTGTGTGTGTGTGTGTGTGTGTGTGTGTGTGTGTGTGTGTGTGTGTGTGTGTGTGTGTGTGTGTGTGTGTGTGTGTGTGTGGAGAGAGTGGGTCCCACTGAATGCACTTGCTGTCAGTGTAAAATGTTACACTTCGGTATTCTTTTTTTTTCATTTTCTAAGAAAAATGCTGACAGTGTTGCATGGATACACATTACTCATGCTGTCAAATAGACAGAAATCGCCAAAAGTGTTGACACAGATGTAATATAAATATTGATAAACATCATAGCACTCTCTGCTGAAGATCTTTTATATATAAATTAATCAGTGCTCAGTATACCTGCAGAGTATAGGAATTAATGTACAGCTTGCCAGTCTTTTAAATGAACTTTATTTGGAGCTTCAACAGTGTTTGATCATTTATTTTTCAGTTTTTTTCTGCTTTTTCTCTTATATGTTTTTAGTAAATTAAATTCTGTCCATAATATTTCAACAAAATATGTTTCTTTTGTGAGAACAGGAACTTTTACATGTAAGCAATTTTCTACTAAACACCAAAATAATCCTATCAAAGTGCATACATATATACCTAAATGTATGGTTAATAAAATATTGCTATATCTAAAATATTTATGAAATGAATTCCTAATGTACACTTATTCCAAAAATCTAAAATTAAATTCCATATTATGTAATACTGAATTATTTTATCAAATCCAATGCAATACAGTATACATATTTGTTAAAGACTGTCTATAAAGTATGCTATTTCTGTCTATATATCTATTAATCTATTATGCACAACACAGCTTTAAATTAACTGGAAGCAAAGCAAAAAGTAATTAATTACCTAAAATGAAACAAAAAAAAATGTTCCTCAGAGATAAAGCCATAGACAAGGAACTGACAGGACACTTATGAGCTCTAGCTGCATAGTGTAAGGTTAAGCTCTCCAACCAAAACAGCACACAGACAGACATACAATATATTTAAGGAAATATTCCACCCTCAGATAAGACTACAGTAACTGTTATTAATTTTAAATCCTGGATATTGGCAATCTGCATAATGTTTAAACTCCTGTAAACACACCAGTCTTTTGCTGACTGTACAGCATTTCTATTCCCTTCAGGCCAGTGATCATATGGTCAGACATGTGGACAAGTAGTCTTTCGATTAACCTGAATTGCATGGGACTATAAAATAATGCATTCTTTTAGCAAAAGATGCAAGATTTCATCCAAAACTAGTTAACATTTCAGGGGTGGGTGCATTCATGAGCAATGTTCTGCTATTTTACTGATCAAATATCAGTAGCTGAACTAGAATTTTAGGTTCAGGAGGAAGAATTTTGAAGATAAAATTTACTGCCAAAGATATTTGGCAACTAGAGATATCGCACAGGGGAGATAAAAATCTTTACTTTACCCCACATGGCTTGGGTTTCAGTAGGAGGATAGGCATTTGAGGGACTGGCTAGGGAGGGGTAGATTCACTAGCTGTCACTGGGTTGGTCACATCTCACTGCTGCAACACCATCTGAGGGAAGGCTCAGATGTTCCATCCTCAGTATAAGAGACACACAAGCATAAGTGTGCAAAGGAGTGCACATACTCATGGGTGGGTTTGTGAAAAGCATAATACTGCACTCAGCATAGCTGGTTCACTATGCTTGCTGGTTAAAAGTGGAAGAACGTAGAAGCATTAGAAAATCTTGAAGCGCCCTTTGTAGTTGGATGAGTTTCTTATTACTTTTTCTCCTGTGTCTTCCGATCCTGAGTATGGAAGAGAGACAAATAGGACAAGCATGGGGAAGGAAAGATAAATAATCAGAGACAGAGATGGGAGTTTAAAAATAAAACACAGTAAATGACATTTGCCAGGCTATTTATGAAACATTTTCTCCATGTGGTTGCAGTCAGCAAGTGGTACATATAGTTCACTAATAACCTTGTGAAACTTACAGTTAACATCTGAACCAGGAAGGTCATGCTAATAAGGGTGCACAGTGGTGTAGCAGATATTATTGTTTCCTCAGAGCAAGAGGTTCTCTATTTCTGTTCCCATCAGGGGTGCATTCAGTGAGTACTCTGCATGTCCTCCTTGTATTCATGTAGGATTTCTCCAAGTGCTTCAGTTTCCTCCCACACTCCAAAGACATGAAGTAGGGGGATTGTACACTCCAAATAAGCCATGGATATGAGTGTGTGTGTGGTATGGAAGAGCACATGTGGCAGGGCTAACCACCTGGCTGTATAAACCTGGACAATAGATGATTATTCTCTTTCAAGTAACACCTCAACCTCATGTCTCACATGTTCTATACAGTAGGGTGGTTGTCAGAGTCTGCAGAAAGTGAAAGGAATAGCTCTTTAAAGGACAGGGAAGGATACAGTCTTCAGCAGATCACTGACTGAAACATGAAAGAAATTGCCCAGAATGTTACTATAATTATACAAAGAAAATCAGGAATGACTCAAGAATGAGTTTCTTATACCTTCGCATAAGAACCTTATCTGGCCAGCATCCTCATTTCCCAGCCTTTTAACCCCCCCCCCATTTATAATATATCTGCTTTGTTGTAATCTTTGAACCCCCATGTTCAAGAATGGGAAAAAGGGGTTATGGATGGAGGATGGACGGCTATGACAACTTGCTTCTAAGTATTACTCCGATACTATTGTACCTTGGAGAAGGAGCGATATTCTTAAATACTACAGCTTTAGAGTAATATTACTCTTTATTTGTAATTAAATATTTACTTTTGTAAAGATCATAGTTACACTCTTTGGACATTCAACACATATTTAATATATCACTCTGAAAGCTGTTTAAAGAGGGGAAATGGTTCTCTGAGGTCTTATGCTACTTACATTAGGGATTATGTGGAGAAGTATTATGGAAGCACCACCATCTGCATTAGTATATTTCAATATGCCATTCTGTCGGATGTTGCAGTACATATTAATGATCAATATGAGGAATACAATTAAAATGAAGTACCACAGAAATGTTTTGTTTTGCCAAGAGGTGACCATTAGAAACTCTAGGTCAGACAGAGATTCTTAAAAAAACATATACACACACACACACACACACACACACACACACACACACACACACACACACACACACACACACACACACACACACTCACACACACACACTAAACACAGGCTGTTTTTGATGCTAAATGAGAAGATTATGAGAAAACAGAACTAGGGAATAGTGTCAGTGTAATAACATTTGACAATGCAAGCCAAATAAAATAATGATATGGCGAAATGCTAAGATTTCATTGATTTACATTCACGACAATAAGATGCACAGGGCACTGTACCATGTAATCATATACATCCAGACATTTTGTTTCACTGAAAGGTGAAAAGATATTTAAGGAAACAGACTGAAGTATCACATCCTCTTTCTCAGACAAAAATCATATCCTGGCATTTGATTATGGAAGATGAGTAGATGTGTAGTAAATATTATATCATATGAATGTATAGTTTATTTTACACTTACTTAATAGCATTTTTTGTCAATCTGTGTCTTTTGTTCTGTAGTTAACACAGTAGTAGCTAAGATTTCAGTCTATTACCCATAGTAGATGTACTGGTGACTGGTGACTGTTCAATACTCTCTTATAGAATATGTCTACATTATAACAAAGCAATGTAATAAGAGGTGTGACTGACCGATGCCTCCTCCAATAAGTAACTTTATAATTTGAACAGGTCTTTCAACTTCATAATTGGACTGTACATAGTCTAAATTTGACATGAAATGTTAGAACTCCCATTTCTCAGAAAAAATATAATCTTACTCTTGCATATCAAGTGCTGTTATCTAACTCAGAAACATCAATCATACCCCGTGCCTTACACATGCTGACTTCAATGTAGTAATAATACCTGACTTGTAGTGTCACTCAATCTAAATATTTCAGGAAACTTTGAATAAAAATTAAAACTATCATGTAAAAGGTACCTTAGTGCAGGAAACTGTATGAAATCATCAGTTCTCTATGATTACTCCTTTAGTACAAGTTGCATACTGCAACAACACTAGTGCAATCTAAGTTGACATTCCAAGCAAAAATAAAACATTAAGTGTTATTTCTTTGCACTTCACTACTCTCAAATGTGACTTACAACTTCTATTTCTTTTATCAATTTATTTGACACAATTAACTTATTTTAATTAAATGAAATACCAGAGATACATCTTTTCTCCTGTATGAATGTCTCTCAAAACAGAATGCATTCATATTGGCAATTCTCTTGAAGCCAAGCCTCTTATGGAAACTTCCTTTAATAACCTAATGTATGTTTCTTCTTCAGTAAATTTAGGAAATGCTGTGTGATTTATTTTTTCGTGGGTTAATGTAGAATAACTTGGTTAACTTTCACTTCATATTCCAAATTATACATATTTTCCACTGAAGCTATGAATTATTCAGCCTATCTTTTATGTGCATTTGATTCCCTGGCTTGTAAGTAACTTGTAGATTGGAACTGTACCAATACTGCAACCTACTCAGACTTTTATTTAATGAATCCCTAAATATACCTGGTAATAACTTATTATCTCTCTTTCTCTCTCACCTTGAACATTTTACCATATATATGACTCACTCAAAACATATAATTATTGGCAGTAGGCAAATGCTCTGGAATCACAAATGAAAGATATTACTTTTTGCAAAAGTATGACTCCTAGGCCATAAAAACATGAAACAGGTGATAGCGTAACAGTTTACTAATAACAAATATGTCTATAATAGGTAGTCTGGTGAACAAAGACATTAGGAGTTCAAAGCTCTTTTCCTGCTTCATGTCCCATTTCCTGTTCTACATCATATTCTAGGAGTGTGTCTCTGGAAAAGGATGAATTTTGAAAGGCACTGTCTGCAAATTGCCCAAGAATATTAATTAATGTTCATCTTCTGAGGGTAGCCACTGTATGTTAACTGTTACTTTCTCAAAATTCAAGTTAAATTCTTCTGAAATCAAAATCTGACTGATGCATCTTAATACTGTACTTCTGAAATTTCAGTTGTTTCCATTCAGTTTTAAGATTATATTATTTCACTGCATTCAGTAAACAAATCAGTCTCAGTTCATGTTGTTTTCCAGTAGCATCCCAGCTCAGAATATCATCAATAAATTTTAACCATGACATCAAACCATTAAAGCTTTGGAGCTGGAACTTTCTAAAAATCTTCTGCTGCAGATGAAATTTTATACAGTAATAAACTAAATCTCTACCTTCCAATATGTGTTTTCAGTGTGCTCACATTTTAGTGTTCTCTTCATGATACTTAATTTGCCAAAGCACTTGATTAGCATCTGGCAAAGAAAGAACTTTAAATGTCTAATGACAGTTACAACGTCTTCATAGAATGAAGCAAATGATATTCCTTTTTAATTACTTTATCTAAAGGTCTTGCTGATCTATACATATATTATTTTTAAAGTTTTAACCATTGCAGCCATACTATTCATCTGTTCACTTGGTCCCATTTGGTTTCACATACAGGGTTAAGGTCTCTATGCATTTGTCTCAAACATCTTCGTCTGTCTCACATATTCTATATAATAGGGTTATTGTCAGAGGCTGCAGAAAGTCAAAAGAACAGCTCTTCAGGGACAGGGAAGGATTGTCCACCACTGATCAGCTCTCTTATCAACCCTCAGGCTGACTAGGGCCCAATGGGACCTTAGAAATGACTGACAAACATCAATATCAGACTGTCAGCCTGTCCAACCTTAAATGGCCATAGGTAAAAAAAAAAGAAAAACTACCCACAAATCAGCTACAGACAACCATAAATATGCCCAGTAAATGACAGGCCATTCTTGAGTAACCTTAATAATAGGGAATAAACAGAGTCTACAGAGATTCAAGGGGAAAAAAAAACATCTGAACTGTATTGGTATTCTCTGTTGTGTACATTATATAATTATACTTGAGATGAAACAAGAATTTGTATTTTAAAGTTTCCATTACTCCGTATAACTGTAAACTGCATCCTTACTACAGAGACACACCCATTCAGCAGCACATACTGTTTGGGAGATGTATTGAGAAGTTACATGGAACTGAATATTATTTAATGATGAAGGTATAACAAAGTGCAGGTATACCTGTATTTATTAACAGTCCCGTTTCATAGCTTTACTCACTTCTGAGCTACTGTCATAACTGAAAGAAATACCCCTTTGCAAGCTTCACCTACTCAAACCTTGGGCCATAACTATATTTTCCAAATTTAGGAATTAATGTCTTTCATTCCTGTGGTCTGCTCTGCAAGCAATTTAACTAATATTGAATATGGGTAGAACATGTGAATTTGTAGTATAAGACTGCAAAGTCTTACAGAAATGTAATGTGTAAAATAATTCAAATAATTTAGTTTTTCATGTGGTGGGCTTATATTAGGTATCTCTTTCTATATCAGATTAAGCCTTGACCAATTAAGTTTTTCAATAATTTCATTCTTGTTAGCTTTCCAGAAAAGTTAAACACAGCTAGATAGTATGCCTTTTATGTCAAATACTTGTGAAGAAATTACTTGAAGCTTTCTTATTTCTTTTTTTTTTTTTTGCCTTGCATATGAAACACCAAAAATTTAATTACTAATGATTCAAGGTATATTATAGCTCTCTCTTAAGAAGAATTTTTACCTGGACAGATGCAAAATAAAATGCCACATTTGGACATAGCACAGTCTTGCTAATTTCATGAAAGCTGACCACAGTATCAGATATCTAAAATTGTTAGTGGCTCACTTTGAAATATAAGTGTACATAATTCCAACTGGTCCAAAATCCAGGTAGAGTTAGACAAAACTACAGTAGCTTGCAGTCACCCATATAAGTTCATCTGCAACTCTAATGTAGTGTAACAATTCAAAAAAGTGATACATTTACTTTCCCACAGTATTAAATAAAGTGATCATAAGCATTTTTAGAATTTCACTGCTAAGAAATTAAGCATCATTTTGCTGTCTGTTTAGCTGAGTTAATGAATGAGTAAATTAAATCATTAATCGGTTAGTAAGCACAGTATGTAAAATAGCCATACCAATAATCACTTTTAACATAAACCTGTTAAATGTAAATCCACTTAAACTAATTACCTCTGTGCAGCCTTCAATGATACTTCCAGTCTTTTAATGACTTATGTAATAGCAATAATTAGTCACTTATTCCTGCAAGTGATTGTAGAATTCTATACAGAGTTATCATGTGTTTTTATTCTTCACCTGTAGATGAATGATACATCAATTCTGTTCACCTAATTGTAAGCATTTTCCCTCCCCCTCTGCCTGGTAATTTTTCACATTTGAAAATAATGCTTGAGGCCTCATATTCTGTTAAATTTAATTTGTAAGGACCTAATTAAAAAGCCCTGCATCTGTGAATGAAGGAGAGGCACAAGAGGAGCTTAACTAAAGCATGCAATCCTTACAAACGTGTAACTATAAAATACAGAGTTAGACAGAGTAAATGCTTGTAGTAAATGTTATATGTTAATTAGGTATTCCTCAGTAAACTCTGAAATATGCAAACTACTGCTTAAGATTCATCTCTGAAAAACTGGCTTTTAATAGTTTTGCTACAAACTATTCAGAATTCCTGTCCTATACTTACTGTATATTTTCTTACTTACTATAGAATTCATACAGGGATATTTTTTAACATTGATTTGTGTGAGAATCATTCCATTCACTGTTATTAAGAAAACATGATTGTTATACTGAGTCCCAAACAAATCCAACATAGGTTTAAATAGTGTTTTCAATTTAAAATCAAATTGCTACTGCTTGCTACCCGTGTATATGTATGTCTGAAACATCCATGTCAGCATCTCCATCTATTAAGCAGAGTGACAGTTATAGTGAGTAGTTAGACTGGAAGCTATTTTAGCTCTAGATTTACTAGAACTTCAGAATATATGTAACTAAAAACTCTCGCCTAAAAATTATACGGTTGCCAGATGAATGGAAGCACATATATATACTGTTTTTCTTTGCCTAGGTTAAAACAAAACAGTAGTAACTATGTTTGCTGGAAGGTGTTTTGACTTTCTATTAAACCACATCATTTTAAAAGCTATTTGCTTATCTCTAAATACTAAACAGACATCATCTTTTCCTTACTATTGCATTTTAAAGTTGATAAATTCTTTAATCAAGCACAGTTAGAGGTTGACAGAATTGTTAGTTCACATTTTTTGCTCACATTTCAACTTTTCTATGCAGTCCAGTACACACCAAAAAGTATTTCTCTCTGTAGGTAGCCTCAGATATTTTCAAAGATTTTGCAGTCCTCATTGGTCTGTATACAGCTCTAATTTTGTAACTCACCTTCATCACTTGTATTTGTACGTACTGTCTTATCTTTATATCATACATTTAAGACTCAGATATGAATATACTATCATCGTAGTTTAATGTGAATCAGTATTGTTATGTATTATATACATTTATAAATTTGGTATTCTCCTTGAACTAAGGATAGCTCTACAAATAAAAGGGAAGAACAAAATCTAGGATATTATCTGAAAGTTTCATCCTAGAGGTTTGTGTATCAGAGATATATCAGTCAGAATCCTTCATTTTACAGCCTGCTATGCCTTTCCCATATGTAATCCACCTGAATCCCTTAAAACTCTGATATGCTTTCTCCAGCACACACCACTGACTATTGTTGACAAGTTGTCCTGACAATACACATCCATAGGTCTTAGTGAGGACTTAAGGTATCTGCATCTAGAATAAGAGGCCTGGACATTCCATCTCTGTCTTGCCTTAGCCATTTTCCATCCTTAAGCTAGGTTGACATTTACTTCCATTTTAGCTACATGAATTAATCTCCCAAAAAGAAAATACCATGTCATTACATGCTCTGCCTCATATTCTTAATCCTCTGGATAGATGCATGTATTTTGCATTATGCAATGATATTAAATATCCCTAACCGTGGAAATTTTGCACACTCTGTGGGTGGACCATTAATTTATAATCTCTTTGACAATTCTACTTTTGGTCATACTGTTTCTCTAAATCTAAAAAACAAACTGCAAAAGTTTAATGAGTCATTTAAAGACATATTATTCTTAATGTATATTGGCCTTACTATTGCACTTTAAGTGCAGTGTTATTACACTGAAATTTATGGTCATGTGTGCTATAAAGAGCATTTGCTATCTCCAAATAGCTTCTTGATTACATTAATATCTTTTGTTTTAATAATTTCAGTCAGTAATATTGTATTATCATGAAGAGATCCTCAGATTACCAGCCATCTTATTCAGTAACATAAAATACTAGCATTGAAAGTAGAACCGCAACTTTAATTACTCACAAAATAGCAGCATAGCAGATAAGCAGCAAACAGCATCTCTGCACATCTCCAACTGTACAGTAGACACACCTTACTTAGTGCATTATAGGATGGATATTTTTAAATACACAGAGCTATTTTACATATCAGTAGTTGCATATATACATGTAAAAAGTGCAGACATAATTTTATCATCGCATCTCCCCCCCAAGGAGAATGAGAGCTCACTCTAGAATGGTACATGTACAGGTAGCTAGGAGTAAATTGCTCAAATATTAAGTGCTGAAATCACAAGATGCAGCAGGTCAGAAAATGGATCACAGTGTTCCACAGGAAAGATTTCTCCCTTCTTTGTGTTTGTGCAGTAGTGGAGTTGGTATAGATAAGTTTGGGGTCTTGAGGGGGAGATGCTTGCTCCACAAATGGCTGATAGACTGAGGGAGGGATTGCTCCTCTGCAGAAAATGCTTACAGTTGGAGATTTCAGCCATCTCTTATTTTAGACATCTGGACTTGAGGTTTTGGACCCTTGACAAATTGTAAGTTGAGTTTTCATAGCTGAGCTATCTAAAACATGTGGTAAATAGCTAAGCATTGTTCAATGCAGATTTTAAACATTCTTGAATGCTGTTGAATTGTACAAATTAACTTTAAATCTGCCAGTTTTCTGCCTCTTACATACAATTACACTGAAGAGAACATGACCACTTTGAATTATTATCATAGGACTTTAACCTATAAACGGAAAAGACAAACAAAATATGTTGAGTTTTGTCCAGTGCCACTCACTGAAACAGTCTTATCAGTATCAGGGACAGTCACATTCAGATTAATAATAATCACAGTTAAGACAAGTATAAACTTTGGAATGCATTTTGGATTTGTGACATCCACCTTTGTCTCAGACAGTGGGTTGCAGTAGAACCTATGAAGAAACTAAAATACTCTTGAGTGGCTTAATGATTTTTACATCCTTGGCTCAGACACTTTAGTGTGTCTGAATTTTACTTGACTTTCACAGAGAGGGTCTGCAAGAATAACCTTAGTTTGTCATTTGTTTTAGTACTGCAGCACCAGATGTCTCTCACTTCCTCACCACTTCAAGCTTATGGTGCATTGCTTGTCCTGGTTAAAGGACTGGTAGGATTGGATCTGGAATATAATCCTTCACATAAATGCTTCTAAGAGTCCTTTGTTCCTTGGTCATCTCAGATGATGGATTCATATGGAATACTTTTGGGATCAAATTTGCAGGTTAGTCTTAATTTGTCTTCTAAGTGCTAGCTTTGCAGGGCTTACTCCTCTGCCATTGTGTGAAGTAGCAAGGTAAGCTGTCAGAGCTCTACAAGGATCAGATTGTCAACAAATATTTTTTAGCAGTTTAGACCACTCTGTAAGCAGCTCCATTAGTATTTGGATACTGAGAACTTGATATGGTAGGTATGAAGCCATAGTCCACAGCAAATTGTTAAAACTCAGTGGATATAAATTGTCTGTAATTAGTTTGATTGCATTACCATATTTTCCAAACAAAGTCTTAAATCTGGCAATGATTTATTGGTGATACGTAGTTGGCATACCTTGAGAGGGCAATCCCATTAGTACTAGGTAGCTCTTCTCTTTGAATTCACATATGTCAGTGGGTATTTTCTGACAAAAACTCTGTGTTAGAGAAGTTCACAGACCTGATAACAATGGTCCTTGCCACTGGGATGGTTTGTTTATAATGCAAAACTGGCATTATTTCACAAGTTTTGCAATGTCCACATTGGTGTTGGGTTACTATAGATATTTTGGTTCTTTCATGTCACTTTTTTAACCTCTAATGTACCTCATGCATTTGCTTCAGTACTTAGTACACTAAGATGAAGGTACAACAATTCTGTCGCAACACTGTAGCAAACTATCCAACAATTCTCTCGCAACACTGTAGCAAACTATCATGTTCAGGCAACTGAGCTTTGCCAGTGTAATATTTTTACACTAGATGCTTTATTTTTGTCCAGCTGTTTGTCCATCCATCTCTTACATATTGTGTAATTATTTTTAATAGTTTTTTTAAGTTTTTTTTATCCTTCTTATAGTCACTGAGTTATTTATTTATTTATTTTTATTATTTATATTTGTTTACTGGAGTACTACACTGATTAATGATGCATTCAAGAACTGTGCATCACCTCTGGCTGTCACTGTACTAATAACAAAATGCAGGCAAAAATTCAAATTCTGAATATGTAATGCTGTTGAGTAACAGAGTTTTGCTAAATGTTTGCTAGAGGCAATAACTGACAGTTGTTAAAAATTCCAGTCCATGAGTATTTACAATTTGTGAATACAAGGCATATTTAAGTACAACATGCTTCACAGAGTAAGTGTAACCATAATCAATAGTGCGCACAAACTGAATTTCCTTTAAACTTATTTCTGAGGTGGCTGATGTCCACTCAATCCCATCCCAGTTCATGGAGTGAAATTAGGGTGGGGTAGCAGCCCCATCTACAAATAGATCTGCAGGAGATACACTTTGCAGAAAGAGTTAAATACAAATAGTAAGTTCTAACTAAGTAGCATTCTTTTTTGTAAGTCAAAAATTCATTGTATATTTGGTATTCCAAAGGTGCAAAATAATAATAGCCTAGATCTGCCATTGAGAACAATAGCAGCTGCAGGGGGCTGGAAAGCAGAAACCATTGCAAATACATGGACAAGAACTTAAGACCATCTTTATTACATTCTAAAGATAAGAACTTAAGAACATCTTTATTACATTCTAAAGATTCTTCACTCTTTTTAGTCAATCCATCTACTGTAAACATTGATGGTGAGATTCTACTGGCTACCATTGATGTTACTGACCTATTTACTGTCGTACTTCATTCCCATGGTTTAACATGGTTCAGAGACATCATAGTTGCCTATATGAACCTCCTGAACAAAGACATCCAGGTTCTGCATGACATCATGGAAATTGTCCTGAAAAATAGCTACTTTTATCTCAAGTAGAAGACCAGTTTCCATAAGGTTAAGGTATTCACCTCCCCATTTACAAGGTTCAATCCAGACCTTTAAGCAATACCTGTTGGAGTTTGCATGTTCTCCTTATGTCTCTGTGGGGTTTCTCTCACCTCTAAAAACATGCTGAGTGTTTCTACCTCAAACTCACCTAAGAATTGAGCTGCGAGCAGCAGTAAAGACTCCACATGGTGCCCTATAAGGGAAGGGCTGTACAGACCAACTGCTTTAGGCATCTACTGTGGTGTGCAGTATCCTCAAGACAGGAGAACATGGATCACAGACTGCAGTCTGTAGCATGGCTATCCACTTCACATTGTAAAAATGTGGCTCTGGGTGATCTGGCCGTGTTGCCTAATGTCCCCAAAAAGAGCATGGGTATTTGGTGCTGATAAATGGGTTGAGGACAAGGCCTACTCTGACCCACACCAGGGACCCATACTAATAGTTGGAGGGGTGTATGTGCCTCTGTTGTCCAGTGTGTGCCATCCATGAAGCCCAGCTGCCCTGGGTCAGTAAGATACTACCCAACCGATGTCCAAGTTGTCCAGCTTGGGTTACCTGAGATAAGCTCTGTTGAGCAAAAGAGGGATGTAAAACCAATGAACCTGCCAAACGTGAACTAAGACTTGCCACTCTCAATATAGGTTCACTGACAAGATGAGACTTGGAAGTGGATGACATGATGGTAATGAGGAGGCTGAACATCCTATGTATCCAGGAGACAAGGTGGAAGGGCAATACAAGCAAAGCTACTTGGTTTGGGGTCTGAAGTCTACTAATCAGAAGGAGGACAGTGGGAATTGTGAGAATTGTAGTGAAAGAAAGGCTTCAGAAGACACTGAGAGATGTCATTAGAATTAGTGACAAAGTCATGACTGTCAGACACCAGTGTAAGGATAGGGATCTCCTCATAATCTCAGCCTATGCTTAACAGTAGGGTTGTCATAGTGAGGAGAAGAGTACATTTAGACAGCTGTTGCAGGACTTACTAAATAAAGCAGGACAGGAAGTGGTGTTGATAATGGGTGACCTGAATGTACATATCAGGACAGACAGAACAGGATATGAGGACTGTTCATGGGTGGGACAACAGGAATAAAGAAGGAGCGATCATTCTAGACCTCTGTCTGGCAAATGGCTTGATGGTGACCAACACATTGTTCAGAAAGAAAGACAGTCACAAGATCACATACAAAATTGGCCAACATGCAACTCAGTAGACTTTCTCTTAGAAAGGAAAGGGCACCGTGGTAGATTCAGCAACAGCAAAGGCTCCCCAGTGAAACAGTCAGCCCACAGCATAAACCACTGGTTTCCACGATCAGTGGCAGTAGTGGTCAGGAGGCTATAAGGTCAATAGTGACCAGGCTGAAGACCTGGAAGTTGAGTGGAGCGAAAATACAAAAATTCAAGGAATTACTCAGGGCTCTAACACCTCAAGAAGAAGAGGAAACAGGTGGATTTGAAGAAGAATAGCAGTGCTTCAAAACAGCATGTGTGAAAACTACAGAACAGATATGTGACCCGGCCAGGTATGAAAATAAGGAACATCAAGAAAGCTGGTAGAAGAATGCAGAAGTCCAGGAAGTTATCTAAAGAAAGAAGGCGTGCTAGGAAAAGTGAACGATAGAAAAGACAGACCAGGCTGGGAAGGAATACTGGTTGGATAATAAAGAATCTAAGAGAAAAGTTGCAATAGCAAGACATCAAAGGCACTCTACCAATTTCTGGAAAGTGACTCAGTGGATGGTATAAGAAACTCTAGCAGGTTGCAAGGCAAAGACAGAAAGATAAAGAAGTTAGTCACCTTCATAAAGCATACCTGCATCAACCTGCTGTCCAGTCCACAGGACATCAAAGGCCAATGAAAGAAGTACTTCCAGCAACTTTTGAATGAAGAAACACACAGAGATGTTGTACTGTCCTAGACACAGCCTACAGTGAAATAAGAGGAGCAGCCCATCCTAGAAAATGTAAGAACAGCACTAAAAAAAAAATGAAGTCAGGGAAAGTAGCAGGCTCAGATGAGGTCACAGCAGATCACATGTTGGGTGAGGTGGGGAGAAATGGCTCCATGAAGTTATTTATAGCAGTATGAAGAGAAAGAAGTATCCCAGATGACTGGAGAATAAGCATATTAGTGCCAGTGTTCAAGAACAAAGGGACATTCACATCACAACTGTGGTCAGTAAAGTGGTATTAAACTCCTATCACACTGTATGAAAGTTGTGGAGAGGATGACTGATAAATGAATATGCAGAGTAGTAGAAAGTAAGACAGGAAATGAGCAGTTTGGATTCAGATCAGAATGCAGCACAACTGACCTGATGTTTGCAGTGAGACAGGTATTTGAGAAGAAGCTAGAAATTAAGAAAGAGTCCAACTGGGCATTCCTAGATTTGGAGAAAGCATATGGCATGGTCCCAAGAATGCTGATTTGGGCTGTCCTGTGGTGGTTTAAATTCTCTGAATCATTGTTAGAAATAATGCAAGCTATATGAACAAGGACCCAATTACTCAAATACAATAACAATGTTTGATCTTGCAGAGGGATTCCCAGTGGGAGTGGGTGTGCATCAGGGTTCATCTCTGAGTTTGCTTCTGTTCATACCGGTGATGGACTACATGAACAAAGAAGCTGGAGGGCACAGGTCAACAAAGTTGTATATACAGTTGATGTGGCATTACAGGCAGACTCTGAGCAAGAACTTCAGCAAAGGGTAGGGGAATGGAAAGCAAAACTGAATGCACAGGGGATGAAACTGAATACAGATAAGACAGTTGTAATGGCAGCAATTGGGAGGAATCAGAATAAGCTGAAAATTGAGATAGAAGGCAAAACAGTAGAACAAGATTAACAGCTTCAAGTACCTTGGAGGGGTGGTTGACAAGAAGGGAAGTCTGAATGAAGAAGTCAAAGCTAGAATCAGAGGGACTACAACCAGCTAGCATATAATGTCAGGGGTAGTGTATGACAGAAGAAAGCCAAAGAACCTGAAAAGTAAGGTGCACAAAACAGTGGTCTGACCAGTACTACTGTATTGTACAGAAACCTGGGCAGTAAAGGCAGAGCAGCTGAGGAATCAAGAGGTGATGGAGATGAAGTGCCTGAGATGGGTGGTAGGATCAACACTGTGGGACAGGTGAAGAAATGAGGACATAGGAGTAGAAGCCAAAAGAGCTCCAATTGAAGAAAAAGTCAAAGTGGACAGAATATGGTAGTTCAGACAGATGTGCAGCAAAGGGGAAGACAATCTGGTGAAGAAGATTTGGGACAGACAGGTAGAAGGCAAGAGGAAATGAGGGCATCCAAAACAAAGGTGGATGGACTGTATGAGAGAAGGCCTGTAACAGCCAGACATGCATGTTGAAAAAGGTAGGAGAGTGGCAGTGAATAGGGAAAGATGGCAACAAGTGATATAACAGCCTGTGTAGAAACTGGGGAAAAGGGGGTTGATGAGGATGATGACTGATGACTTTTAGCATTAGGTGGAATACTTCCTCCAGTTGTTCAAGGTACCAATGGGAGCAGTTATAGCCCCCATTTATGCTTAAATTGTCTTGGCATCTTGGGAAAAAAATTATGTATTCCACTTTGAGTTTTACAGAAATAACAAAATGTACAAGTTTTTGGAAGACATTTTCATCTTATGGAAAGACGGTTGGCATAATTTAAAGAATTGTTTGAAGTAAATTAACAGCAGTACAGATTTTTAAGGGCATCATCATATAGAATATCTGAACATTGTTATGACATTAAGATCAAAAATGAAATCAGTGCCCTTTTCAAATGTACATTGACCTGTGGAAAATGTGAAAGGTTTTTATTTTTTGCACTAGAAATTTCCTATTAACATTTGGGGGTGGATCTTGGGAGCAAGGCTAGATAAAAGGAAGTTGGGACACTGAAGATCCCAGTAATATTTGGGATACTGAAGATGCATAAAAATGTCCACAACCCCCCATTTCGACATATTGTAGCAGCAAGAGGGTCGAAGACTGAGCCTATTGCAGCATATATAGACTTTTATGCTAACCCAGTAGTTACGGAGGCACCCCATATCTTAAAAGACTCATGGCACTGTTTGGAATTGCTGAGACAAGCTAATGTTGGCAACACAGATTATAGTTTCTTGATTGTTGATGTGGTTAACCTGTTCTCGGTAACACCTCATAAGGAAGGGTAGGAATTTTTTCAAGAAAGCCTGCTGGCTAGTAAGGTTATTGATCAATCTAAAATGAATTTATTAGTAAAACTCATGGAGGTGGTTTTGACAAATAACTACATTATGTTTGAAGGCAAATGTGTCCGTCAGGAGGCTGGAGTGGCTATGGGAGCTAAATGTGCTCCAAGTTTTGCCAACTTGGTCCTCTTGGAAAGGGAAAAGAGATATGTGTTTTCCTCTGCCTTTATGGCCAAGATTGTGCTGTATGTCAGATTTTTGGATGACATCATGATATTATGGTGAGGGGAGGAACAACGTGTGAACTTAATTGAATATCTTAATGGCACAACCACCTTATTTGAATTCACTTTTAAATTTCACACTAGGGAGATTGACTTTTTGGATATCCATCTGACTAGAGATGTTACCAGTGGAACACTGGTAAGTACTATTCACAGGAAAGAAACTTACTCTAATATGTTGCTGCATTTCAACAGTTGTCATCCACTACATCAAAGAAAAGGGATTGGTAGAAGGGGAGGGACAGGCCAAATGGTAAGGCTATCTCGCCTCGTAAGTGATGATGAACTTTTTACCAGAGATATTTTTTCACTAATTGGTATGGTTAAAGAAAGGGGTATCCTTTGGGGTTGCTTCTTAAAATTAAGAAAGAGATTCTGATTAAAAGGGGGACTACATTTCAGCCAATTTTAATAGCAGGCTTAATGGTCAGTACAGTGGCTAAGGATAATTTTGATTCACGTCTTGGTATTGCAGTTTAATGAAGAGACACCAACTTTAGTGGCTAGTATAAAAACTTATGGGAAGTACATGTTTTCCAAATAAATGAAATACAAATTAGGGTTCCAACCGAGGATAGTCTATAGTAGGGGTAGGAACCTTAAAAATATGTTAGAGAGTGGAATTACTACAAAAGTTACACACAGATCATTAATGTACAAATGTGGTGTATGTAAGGTTTGTAAAAACATTAATGATAGTACCAGTGTGTCAGTGAGGGGGTATGAACATACCATAGGATGCCCTGGAAGATGTAATTGCAATACCGCCATGGTAGTCTACTTAGCCACGTGCCTATCCTGTTCAGGATTTTATGTAGGAAAGACCATCAGGAGACTTTGGGACCATATTATAGAGAATTTGAGGGATAGTAAAAACAAAAACACACATAATGCCCTTTATAGTCATACCTTGGAATGTCCAAATTTCAAAAGATTTGTATTTTTGTTATTGATAGGGTTTGTAGTGATGTTAGGGGATGTGATGTCAAACGTGAGCTGAAAATTAGGAAGGCTAAGTGGCAGTTTAGACTGAATGCAGTCTGCAAATCTGGGTTGAATGATTTTGTTTCAATCGCCCCCCTTTTTGAAACAGAGGGCTATAGAAATTTAAGTTGTTTACATTCAAGAAATTCTTTGCTTTTTTACAGTTTTACTGCTGTCTGTTATTACTAACATTTTTGTCTTACTTTTTGCGTATTTATTGCATTTAAAATGTGTTTTAACTAATAATATATATATATATATATATATATATATATATATATATATATATATATATATATATTATAGTGTTTTTTATTGTTTGAAACTTTAATAACAGTAAAAGAAATGTAGCTTAGCTTAGGGCTACTCCTTACTTCTGATTTAATTAATTGAATGATTGATTATTACCTTGAGTATATAACCACAATTTAGCCTAATTGGTTTGACTCTGATGAAGCCATTTACATTTTATGGAGAAAGCGCTTAGTCTGCTGGTGCTGTATTAAACTGTTACAATTTTACAATGTTACAATGCTACAATTTTACTGCCTTGCTGGCTGTTTTTTTTATTTTTTAGTGTTTTTCTTAGTTTATTAGCCTTGTGGCTGTTGTGTCATTTTCATAGTTTATATGTTAATGTACTTCAGGCTTGTTAAATCCATTTTACTTTAATACATATGGTTTTGTTGCACATGAGCAGCTTGTCCTGGCTTTAATGTATGGCTTCCTTCTCCATAAGCAACTTTTTTTAAACTTTCTCTGCTCCACCGTCTTATTGAAATACTCACATAATTTTAGTTAAACCATCCATACTGCTGTTTACAACTTCCTTTCCCTTCTTTGTCATTGATTTTTCTTCTTGGGTAATACCTCTGTCTGTGAGGGGTTCTAACCCATTCTATTCACCCTCACTATGCCTGGGCTCACTACTCTTCCCTACCCTATTCCCAACTCCTACCCACCCCTAATTATCTAAATTTATACCAAACATATGTCCTCCTCTTCTCATTCCCACCCCCTTCCTACTAACTTCATCAATCCTTGCTACTACCTCATCATCCAATAACCTTCAAACCAACTCTTTAAAATCGTATGCCACCTTCCCTCTATAATTACTCTTCTTTACTTCCACACTTAATTTATTCTTCTCTATTGCTCTAAATTTACAGTCTATACTTTTATTCTCCTTTTCCCTACTGTGCAATATTCACTTCTTCCTCCTCAGCAAGTCATTCTACCATACTTCCCTTCTTCAGTATCGCTATTCCTTTAAAATATTGACAGAAAACTTAATACCAGCAAACCTTTTATTATATATGCCACTCAATCATTGGCCTAATGCTTCCTTTAATTCACAGTTTCACCCTAACACACTGTGATATATTCTACATTTTTCTAACTATCTATACTCTATTAAAATCTTAACCTTTCTCTATGTCCATATTAAGGGACCACCCAGCATGGAATCTCCAACAAAGCATTTCTTCTCTTTACCTATTTCCCCTCATATTCCTCTCTTATCTTTTATTATCTTTTCCTTTCCATTTAACTATAATCTCCACTTAACTATTCCATAGTTCTCTCTATCATGATATCCTTTTGCATCTTCACGTGTCTACTATTTATTTTATGTCACCTTACTACCTACCAGGGTTCTGTCACACTTTATTCAAACTCACACACTACAAGACACACTACCCTTACTCAAGCTAAACCCTTCTTCATTACCATTTCCTCAAATTTATTTCATGTCCAATCTATTCATCTTTTCAGAAACAAAACATCTAAACATTCAGTTCATTTTGACATAACTCAGAATAAATTCATGTACTTTATAAAAAAACTAACTAATGCTAACCCTCTCTGCTCTAAAATCACTCTTTTTTGGTGGCATCCATTCCACCTCCAGCCCCTTAGCCTCATCCACTCCACCATCTCCTCCATTATGTTTGTTACTGGAAAACGACATTAAACATAACCCAGCATGTCTTAGAGGGCTCTGCTTATGACACACTGCAAATGTTCCTAAGCCTTGGTCTGAATATTTTGTTATATTTTAACAGAAGCAAGTCATCCCAACAGCTCCAAAGTAGGAATAAATAGCAAGTAGGAATACAAGGTGTCTGCAGTTCCTACAGCTGTTTCCACCTACACATTGCTTGTTGTAACAAGTAGCCTTACTCTATCAGTTTTTAACCTAACATTGTTATTAACAGCCTCAGTGACTTTAAAACCCTAATTTTCCCCTGCATTTGACAATGAAAGTGGAACACAACCCCCTGATATTACCTAGTAACTGCTGAACTGTGCAGTACACCCTAGAGAGATGATTGTGATGAACAGTAGCTCGTAATCTGGAATATAACAGTAATTTGTATTCCGTAGTATAGCTGGGGTTATTTATAGCCTAAAGAGCTTACTTTATTTTCCCTCTTTAGTCAGTAGGACAGATCTCATGCTCTGAGTGTAGCCAACATTTTGTCACCTGACCACATGAAGCAAATCTACTCTCTAGCCTTGTAAAATAAAATTTAAAAGGTACATAGTGAATTTACTTTCTTGCTGATGGAAAAAAGTGCAGTACATTGTTTCTTGACATGGAACCTAGGGTGAGAAACCTTGCTCTGCTGTGCTTCATTCAGCTACATACTCCTTTTCCCATCTACCCAACTTGATTCTCCTTATGGCAGTGTGGTTGCTCACAAAATTAGAAGTAACCAATAGTATTCCACATAACATTAGAATCTTAACTCACCACGTCTCTCTTAAACATTATTTGTCCTGGTCCCTTTCAAGAAACACATTGCATCGAATGACATTTGACGACCTTTATTAAATTTCCACAAACATAAATGTTACTCAATATTCATTCATTTCAACCAAACATGATACAGATAAAATAACTTCCATGTAACATTACCTTAAGACAGGACAGTGTAAACCTGCTCATCCTGATCAGTAAGTAGCATCCATACCTCCACTCACCTACTTATGAAGCAGCATACCCGCTCACTTCCATTACCATTTATCGGTACTTATCAAGCAGCGTAACCACTAACTTTCATTACCAATTATTGCATTATACCATCAATCCAATAAGCAGCTTGCCCCACTTGCTTATATACTTATCAAGCAGTGTAACCGCGTAACCGCTCACTTCCATTACCATTTATTGCATTATACCATCAACGAAATAAGCAGCTTCCTCCACGTACTTATGTACTTGTCAAGCAGCGTAACCGCTCACTTTCCTTTTCCAATTGAATTGACCATCCAGCACCAGAGGGGGAACAGAAGAGGGCAGGCCTGGCCCTCTTCTCTGCCCACCAGCCTGACCAGGCTGTTCCCCTCTCTGCAGCAGACTTCCAGCAATCTAAACACCATTAAGGCATCCGGCCAAACATCATTCAGTGTACCCCATTCCCACTAACCCTGGTGGATATAGTTAACTCCTAAAATACTATCACATAACAAAAATAACCAGTTACCAAAACCACTGAAAACAAAACACTGACCCTTCACCTATGTTACGATAACCTAGCATGCCCACTGTACATGAGCTAAATAATCCTTACTTCATGAATGGCAGCTCCAGTAAGACTTTAAGAGCATTATAAAAACCATGCAGAGTCATGTGCCATCATACGAAATTGCAACCCCATTTACCAACCAATCCAGTAATAACCAAATGAGCTCTCCTTAATGCCAGAGCAATAATTCTAATGATCCCCCATCATTATCCTTCAACTGGACAACCAACACAAAGCCCACCATCATCTAAAACCACACAAAAGCAAGAACAAACCATGATGCCTAATCCCAACCCCATTTCACTGCTTAAAATAACCAAAATAGTATCATAAAAATCCCTTTGCCTAGCAATCCCTCCATCACACTAACTATCCCTTATAAGCAATAAAACAGCTCAACAGCCATCATGGCATTCTAACATCTCAACAAAACAAGCCCTACTATTTAGTTATTAAACCCCATTGCATACCATCATACCAATGAGATCTCTTTAAAGTCCGTACAATATCCTCTTTTTTCTTCTTCTCCTTCTTCCACTCCTGATGCTCTGCACCCAAAACAAGCAAACAAACCATTACATTGTAACTATTGGGAAGAAAATATAACAATTACATATGTGACTGCCTTGCTGGAAAACCATGACCTCTTTTCACACCACTACATCAACCTTGACCCCCTCTCTTGCATGTCAAAGCCACCTTCCTTCCACCTACCTGTAAAAGAAAAAACTGTAAATACTTCATCCACATATAATCACAACTTCTTAATGACAGTATGCACCACCACTGGCATATCTCCTTCATCAACCACTTAAAATGCATTTACTATCGCATACAAAACACCAATGAAACTTAAGTTGTGTTAACAAAAATGCTTATAAGATTTCCTACACAATCAGACAGATTCACAATACAACTAATACCCATGTGAAATAAACAAATTATTAAGTACTCTACCACTCTTTTCCCAACCAATTAGTTCCCAACAACTTTGTAACCATAATTAAGACAAAGAAAAAAACAAACATAGCCATGCTATTATATCCTATTACCAGACCTGAAGTGTAACCCCCCCACAGGTCTACCTATATTCCTTTTGGATACGGGCAATAATCACCCATGTCCCTCTTGACTAAGAGCAACATGGAATGCACTCTGGATTAAGGAATCTTTTACGAGGCTGTCTAGTTCATCAAAACCTTAGGGACCATTAACCTAGTCACTACCCCAATTCCTGAAATTGGTGCCATTCCTCACACCAGTAATAACCCAAAACTACCCCTAAGCAAGTATCAAACCCTGCTATAACTTGCCCTCAACATACCTTATCCTCCCTTGGCCTTAGACTACCCAGCTGCATCAACCTTGAAATGTCTTAATGAGTACAAAACAAACACTTATTAAAATACCATCTACCAGACATCAACCCATCCTCCCCAGCAGAATACTTTACCTCCAAATACAAGTGCATAATAACCATAAATAAAATAAATATAAATAAACTAACTTTAAGTCAGGGTGGGAGGTTGGCATAAATGTTAAGATGTTTACTTTACAGACACAAGGTGCAGGGTTTGATTCTAACATGGCATAATTGGCTAGGCTTAAAATGGCCCACAAGAGCAGTTAGCCTAGTACTAATCTATGAAACTGCTTTTCCTAGTGCCAACCTATGAACCTATAAAGGGAACCTTAATGATTGGATGGGAGAAAGGAAATTCACCCCGGGGATCACGTCAGTCGCCCCGCTAGACAGGGGTCCAGGGAAGTAAATAGTGTGGGAAGAAATAGCCAGGGAATTGTTATGGCTAGCTTGTATAGGCCCTAGGGCCGATAGCCTAGTACCAACCTATGAACCCAGCCTAGTACTAACCTATGAACCTATGGACCTAAGGGCCCTAACCCCCCATAACAGATCCTCAACTCTGCCTTACCCAGCCCCCAACCTACTCCTTTACTTGTCAATACACTACCCAAATCGCAACAAGTTCGGCATATCTTGCTAAACAGTGAATAAAATAAAATTCCCTGTGACCCCTTTGTACACACCTCCAACAAACTGAACGTTCAACCTCTCAACATCAACTACCTTTAACTATTTCCTGCAGGACAGCGACTGTTTATATTACACTCTCCAATAAAGCACATTTATGCACCATTCCATCAGTGACAACAGCCACTGGTACCTGCACCGTCACACCCCTAGTCCTACCTTACCTTGATCCAAACATACTCCCTTACATAACCCCCTATGCACCACTCAAGCACCAAAATCCCCAATTCCATTATACACTAGACCAACCATCAAAATCCACATAAAGCATCCATTACCTTTCAAAGGCATTTAATCAGGATGCTGACCACTGATCACTCAGCACATGCCCATCTCCACCCTTCCTGTGCACCACCCAACTCTTACCTATGGCCGTTGCTCCCTTTTACTATTGAATGCAAATGCCCAAAACAGGGACAACTTCCAATGTTAATTTAACGTACTGACCAGGTAACAGAACAAACTGTACAACCAAATAACTCTGAGGTCAAAAACTCAAATGCCTATCCTCTCACTAGCAGTGTAAATCCTCTACCAAAACTCAACAACTTTGAAATCCACTTACTTCCGTCAGCAACTTTTGCCCATTTCTGCTCCCCTTGTGCAATCTTCTCACACACCACTGCTTCCATCATCTGTGAATTCACTGTATATCGCCACCACTGGTACTCAGCACACCACCATCTACAAAGAAAAGGAAACATGTAAACCCTCTAATATGTAAAGAAAAGGCTCCATCTTATACCCACCTATTCCAAATTACAGCCGCAGCATTCCAAGACCCCATTTGCAAGAAAGAAAAGACATGTAAATCATCCAAAATACATAACCCCCATTCCAAGACATCTTCAAGAACAACCTATCCCGCCAACATGGGAAGGAATGTGCCACCGCCACTCACATCTATGACAAAGCAGCCATAACTGAAGCTATGCTTCAAGGACAACCTACTTCCAATGACCCTAGCAAATACCCAAGATAACTACCAGATGAATATGTTAAACTAATCCGCACACATAAAGGAACCTAGCAATATCCACAACCCAGGTTCAAACATTCCAAAACCATCCAGTAAGTAGAGAAACATCACAAATCGGATATCAAACATTCTAAAACCTCAACATGCTGAAAAAGCAATACTAGTATATCAAACTTGTGAGGTAAAAGAAAATTCCATCTTAAAATGGCTAGTATACCATTTACATATAAAAGGATAGAATTGAAAATCCAAAAACATTAATTGTCTGGAATTGCCAAGAACGCTAAGCCATGCTTTACTATAGATCAAGAATCCAAATGGATATCCAAAGTGTAGTTTTCCATTAATACAGCTTGTAAGGGGGGCTAGTGTCCCAAACTACAACCTAATAGCACATAAGAGCTGCCACCACCCCCTGTCAGTATGGTTTTGCATTAGAACATTTCCCCACCAGATGCACAATAGCAAGGACTGCCCAAACCCCACCAAGCACTCTGCGCATGAATTTATTTTGAAAACTGCTTTGAATAAATTTGGGAAAAGCATCCTCACAGAAATGAGTATGCTAAACTTTGTAATTATTTCACTACAAAGCCTTTTCTCACTTATTTGCTGGTACCAGGAAAATAAAAACACGTTCTGATTGCTAGCCCTTACCAAACTAGTTCAGCATCAAGCTCTGCTTCCTATGGCCCCGATTTTTTTCTGGTCATGCTTTCCTATGTACTGTCTGCTGTACTGAGCCTTATATCATCCTGTCAAAACTGAAAAGGAAGGGAGTGGAGTGAAATAAATACTTTAAGCCTGACCCTGACTTAAATCCCCCCAGGGCCTTTAGTGGCCCACATGCATGCACGACTAACAACCCTTCTTTCCGGGAAACTTGCAGCCCACGAAAAGAACACTCATTCTCTTCAAGCAAACATTGCTGCAGGAAAACTCCTCCACTCTCCAACGCACTATTGACACCAAACAAGAAGGAGAAAAGAGGCCTGACCCTTTTCTTCTTATTTTTCCTTTAGTTTAAAAGAGTATTGTCTATACTGACAGAGCCGCCACCAATCCATGCCACAAGCCGGACCACAATGTCAAGGCCAAGCAGCACATACTTTACCCCATCGTGCAAATAGGCCAGAAATCCAACCACTGAACACACCAACAAGAATCAAGCAGTGACACAACACACCAACAACCATGCATGAGGACCCAATGAAGCACTCTCCTCCACTAAACCAGCCAGAGGCCTGTTCCCAACAATACAGACCCCGCCCATGAAATTGCATCTAAACATTCCAACAGTTCCAGTACTTGATTGACTACGAAACAACTTCAACTGAACAATGCAGCCCAAATTCTTTACCTCCTCCAGGGCTTCAACTCCCGCCACTCCAACCATTCATCTCCCCTTTTTTTTTCTTCTTTTTTTTCTTTCCCTTTTTTCTTTGAAAAACAGTGGACACTGTGCGGCAAAAGTGTGGAGCTCCCTGAAAACCCAGACAGCCAACCGGCAAAGCAGCCACTGCCCGCGAACAGCAACCACCACCGATGCACTCATGGAAAAGCCCACAAACAGCAACCACCACCAATGTCCTTCAAGTCAAACCATGGAAAAGCCCACACTCAGCAGAATGAACAAGCCCTATTTCAAGAATCACTGCACATTCAGAGTCCACTTTGCAATGCTCCAACAGAAGACACAGCACACATGCACAATAGATGTCATCCACAGAGGCAACAAATGAAATCCAGTTGATGCACCAGGCGGGCACAAAAGACCATCCCCACCTGGTGGTTCCATGAGGTGCCCTCCAGTCTTCATCCTCTCAGGCCCCAGTTAAGCCTTAAGCAGAAGGCCACTACATTGTCCCTTGGTCCAGCAAATGATGGACCCCATGCATCAAAGCAATATGGGATCAAAACCTCCAGATTTCAGAGAAAGCAATGTTCACCATCTGCAGCACAACAATACAGCATCAATGCTCGACCGATCACACTGCCTTCCCACCAGTAACTGAGGACTCACCCCCCCCTGTGAATCTCTTAGAAACAGAAGCAGTTCCTCCAGAATTGAGCCCCTCCCCTGTGTCAGACACCAAATATGACCCTTTCTCATGAGCTCACTCTGAGACAAAACTGTCCCAGCTGCACGACTCCAGCTGAATCTCCCCTCGACTTTTCAACCTACCAAAACCACAAGGAAAATCTGGCCATTCCGCAAAGTTAGCACAGCCAAAAGGCATGGACACTGACCCGCACTACAACAAACTGTATGACAGTGCCCAAACCCAACCAGACTCAAGAGGCATGACGAGGCATACCCAGCATGGAACCAGCAGTGCCCAGCCACAACATACTCCAAATCAGAATAAAAATTATTTATTTATTTATTTTTATTTTTTTTGAATGTATGATGAACACTGGCCCATAACATTGTAAAACTGCATGGAGACCACTACGCATGCCTGCACCAATGTCACTGTCAACTAAAAGTCTGCAAAATGAAGCTGCAGTGCTTCCACGCTGTCCAAAATCAGCAAGCACACCGTGAACGGCCCAAGACCAACACCAACTCCCAAAGCAGATCAGGGACAGCCCCCAACGCAGCTGCCATCAACCTCAGAAACAAGAAAACAGGTACCGACCAGCACACAACCTCCGAAAGACATTAACCCAAAGGGCAAATGCAGCCTCCCCCGTGCACCCAAAGCAACCAAGCCCCACACCAGCAACCATACTGATTCCACCACACTTTGACAGAAAAACACTGATGACTATGCCACCGCAGAGACCCAGACACTCACCATCCCCAGACTCCCTCCCCAGGGCAGCAGCGCAAGACCCATCACCCCACACCTGCCTCCCAACAAGGCAACGAAACCCCCCCCAAAAAAAACTGTAATGTACCTTACCACTATTAACCCAAGGCCTACCTGAACCCTTAAACACCTACAGGTCATCAAGGACATAGTACTTGATGTAGCAAGTAGCAAGTTCACGCCAAAATGTGACTCCTAATCCAGTTACACTTCCCTAATATCCTTTAAGCCCCTCCCTACCCCTACCTCACTTCCTCCCAAACCTCATCCATTCCTATTTAACCCTATCCTACCCCTATCCTCCCAAATCCTGCAACTCTAACTACACCCCCACCTTGAAGATGTCCCTGGACAAAATGGTCTGTTCCAAACGTCATTTGCTCTTTAACACCTATTCCCTTCCCATTTTCCACACTAACCACTTGTATTTCTTCTGAATGGACTAGTTCACTTAAAAGCAATCACTGTTATGTGTACATTTCATTTTAATACATACAGATCTCATACATAATAACATGTCAGACTGTCTCTTCAACATACCTTATAAATACTGACAATGCATTTATTTATTTTATTTTAGTTTATTTTATTTTGACTTTGTTTACGGGGAAAGTCTGTCTGTGCTTCTTTATTGGAGGCCCAGGAAGAAAAGCTCCTCAAATTTATTACAGAAATTATCAAATTGCACATATGTACAAGTAGTATACAGGTATTTACAGAGTACATGCTATTTTAAACAGTGTGCATAAATTTGCGGAATACATGAATAGTTTTGCAGTATCTGTATATTTACAAACCATATCACAATACATATATAGCATCATATCTTATCTACAAGATGACCTTATGAGTCAAATTCAGTAGTAATGTAGATTCTTTCACATTTGGTGGGGGAGCAGAAAAAAAAAAACGTCATAAATACATACAGAGTAAAAAACATTCATTTCTGGCAAAAAAAAAAAATGATGACAGTCTTCTTAGAGGCATTACTTTGGTAGAACCCCAGTCATAGAAAGAAAGATAGAAAGAAATCAAGACAGGATGTGTTCCTACTGTTTATGGGGAGGAAAGAAGGGAAGTCAGTTTGCCATTTTACAAGTTGTACTCTGTTTCATAGATAACTACGAAACCAATGCAGGGAGGGTATAGCTAAGCCTATGGAGAAGAGTTTTTGAAGATGTTTCAGATGAGTCACAGTGTCAATAACTTTGGATAGGTTTAAGAAAAGTGCTGAAATAGGTTGCCTTCTTTTATTTGTGTAGTTTCAGTTGGAATAACATTCAGTAGAGCAGTAATAGTGCTACGATGGGGTCTAAAACCATGTTGTATAGGGCAGACAAGTTGTTTTTCTAGCAGATAGCTGATTGTTTGTGTACAGATTTCTCTTTTGAGAAGGGTGATAGTGGCTATTGGTCTGTAAATGGAAAGTTCTGCATCTGTACCTCCTTTGTGAAGAGTTATGATTAATGCTTTTTTTTCCAAATTGATGGGACAGTGTGTTCAGCCAGGGATCTATTTATTAGGATTGATATAGGAGGATTGATATAGGCTAGGAACTTGCTTCTGCTCCCATTTTAAGATATGCACCTGGCAGATTGCCAGGGACACTGGAAGTGGGTTTTAGTTTACAGAGGAGTTTTTTGATCACGACAGTTGAAACAGGTTGAAGAGAGAAATATTCAAAGAAGTCATTCAACTGAAGGGAGACTGTAAGTGTTTCACTGAATGTGTCACCTATCTATCATATGACTGTGTTAATAAAGAGGGTATTAAACTGATTGGCAATGTATCATGTTGGTTTAGTGTTTTTGGGGTAGGTTGTGTGGCTTGTCCTGGATTTAGCAGCTTATTAACTGATGTTCTAAAGAGTTTAGGGTTATTTGAGTGCTTGATCTGGATTGTGCAGTAATAGGTTTTCTTATCTTTGGTGAGATATTTAGCCTTGTGTCTTAGTTGCCTGTAAACTTGTAGGTTCTTAACTGTTTTATTTTTTTTGTCCAGGTTTTCTATACTTTGCCTTTCTGTCCAATCTTTTGTTTTGATTTTAACACTAGCTATGCAGCTGGGTTTGTTTTTATTCTCTTTTATCTTAGCACAAAGTAGGCGTTTAGGATGTTTAGGAAGAATGTGTTAAGTTGTGTTCTAAGTGATTCCCAGTTGCACTGATTAAGTGTCTTTATGAAAGTCTCTTTATGGAAATGTTAATATTTTTCTAACTAGGGCGCAGTGAGTTCTGTGGTTGCTGCTTGGTTTCTTAAATATGTAGATAGTTAGATGGTCGCTTAGATTATCTGGAAGAGTGCCATAGCAAAAGATTTTATCAGGAGAGGATGTAAGTATCCAGTCCAGGGAGGGCTGTCTGGCAATAACCTTGTTGTACCTAGTTGAGTATTGCTGAGCAGGGTGATTGTATAAAGCTAGATATTGTTAGTTGGACTGTCGGAATTTAGTGTTTGATGTTCAATATCAGTGTCACCTAATATGATGCAATTGTATGGGATTTTAGCAGAGATCCAACATAGAATGTCTTCAGGTATGCAATATTATTACAGTTGGGTAGCTAGATTCTATAATGGTTAATTTTGTGGTTATTTATATGGAGTGGTGTTATCAGAATCTCAGAATTAAGAAAAGTTGGAATAGTTTCAGTGAAAAGAGAAATCTCAGTACCATGCTTGTACAGTATTGCCACCAGCTATTTTCTGATCCTTTCTCATCTTATAATACAATACCCAGGAGGTAGTACTTCCTCATTTTCTGTATCATGTTGCAGCCGCACTTCAGGGATTATGACGACATCTGGGGACTGAGTAGTCATCCAGGCATGCATTTCAGGGATTTTATTATACATGCTTTGCATGTTGATATGATGTAAATGGAGACCTGGGGCTGGTTGAGAATTAATTTGGGAGGGAATGTTACTAATTTGTGGAGTATTACCTAGTGTTGGAGTTGGATGAGCTGGGGTAGGATTTGTGTCACCAGTTCATTTTATCGATATGTAGATATAATGTTGTGGGTAGTACTTTCTTGACTGGGTCTAGTTCTAGAGCTATGAGAAAGTAGAAATTGTTGCTTTTTAGGCAGGTGTATTGGAAGAAATGGATACATATTGAATAACATAGTTATGGGTAAAATGACAACATGGGTTGTTAGGGTAGGACAGTTTTGTATATTCATTGTGCTGTTAGGGCTGTTTATATTGGATATAGATTATATGTTATGTGTCCTAGAATGGTGAGAGAAAGGAATAATGACAGTTGCAGTGCAGTCATTGCATGTTGTTTGGCTAAGGAGTAGATATAAACAATGTCTATTAGCATATGGTTAGTAGTCAGTGAGTAAAGGACTGCAAGTCTGGAAAGTTTTAATGGCTGTGTTAGACGGAAGTAAGTTATAAGTTTGTGACATTGGTAAGAATAGTGATTGACTGGAGTTTTTAAGTGGTTTATTTCTGTGTTTGGAAAGAAAGTATTTGTGAAATACAGAAGAGAGTTCCCTCAGGGAACCTAAGCAGCATTTAACAGTTTGTGGTTGTGCTAAAAGAGGATTGTTGGACTTGTGCAATGTTATTCAAGTATGTGTGCTAGATGATAACATAGAAACATCTTGCATTGATTTATGTTTAGTGATGCTTCTAAGTAGACTATTACATTTCAAACAATTGGTTAATGATAGTTATATAACTATAGGTTGCATTAAAAGATTTATAAAGTCTATGAAATCAGAAATGATGAAATCATTGTTTATATGTTACATTAGACCCAAACCAGGGAATGGAGTAACAATATGGAAACATTGTAAGAAAAGCAGTATGGGTAAAATGAAAAAAGTACAGTGTGCATTTGCCAAGGGAATGCGTGGATGTGAAAATTTATTACAATGGACTAAAACATCTGAATTTGTACAGTGTCTCACATAGATATTTCACATCAAAAAAATAATCAGTCATAGATTAGATACTCACCAATCAATCCAACCTCTCTCAACTCGCAGGCTATCTCCCTGACCACCACTCCACCTTTCTACTCTGGCAGCAAATAAACTCTTCCAAAACCCATCATATCAACAAATTAGAAACAAAAAAAAAAATTCAGTCCCCAAGAGTTCATATACGCACTCAAAAGCTGCAGAGGGGCACCTCTCAAATACATACCTCCCATTAGACAAGACAGTGGAGTTATTTAACTCCACCTTCCTTAGCATCCTAAATAAGCTTTCCCCACCTAGAACAATTAGGATAAAACCCAACTACACCCCATGGCTAACCAAAGAAAGAACCACTCTACTAAAAGTAAGAGACAAAACCTGGGACAATTGGCACCATAGCAAATCACTAACCAATTGTCAGAAATACTTAGAACTAAGAAATTCTGCCAAAAAAAACATATAAAACAAGACAAAAAAGAATATTATGCTAAAATACAACTAAAACACCAAGGAAACCCACAAAGGTTCTGGTCAGCAGTCAAAAAAATCCTTCAGCCTGGTCAAATCACTACCCCCTCCTCAAACACTGACAACACCATAGATGACATACCCACACAGTTTAACAATTTCTTCACCAATTCTATACTCAGACGAACAGACACTAGCCACTCCCCCAACTTATCTCTCTCCAACTCAAAACAACAATAACTTCTCCCTACAACCTATTCCTACTGCAACCATAAAAAAAAACTAAAAAAACTCAAACCATCAACCCTAGCTGTAGAGAACCTACCCACAGACTATCTCAAAATCACTGCAGAAGCCATCGCATACCCTGTCTCCATCCTTGTAAACTGCTCCATCACTGAACAACAGGTCCCAGCTATCTGGAAAATAGCCCACATCATTCCATTACATAAAGGTGGCAGCTCTACAGAGTTTTCCAAATACCATCCAATTGCTTTCCTCTCTTCACTATCAAAAATTCTGGAAAAATGCATCCATACCCAATTCCTCCACTATCTCTTCACTAACAATCTACTATCCAAAAACTCAACATAGATTCCACCCACACCATAGTACAACCACTGCACTTGTAGGTTTCACTAACTCTGTCAACCTTCTCAGAAATGAAGGCAACCTGGTCTCATCTATCTTTCTGGACCTCTCAAAAGCATTTGACATGGTCTCATTTTCCAGACTGTTAAGCACACTGTTAGAATTTAAAACCAGCCACTCCACACTCACCTGGTTCCAGAGCTATCTCACTGAGAGGCAACAAGCAGTCAAATGGGGTAACTCCCTCTTCCCACTGCTGTCAATCACCTTAGGGATCCCACAAGGATCCATTCTTGGCCCTCTTCTCTTCACATTATTCACTAATACCCTACATACTGGCACTAATGAAGCCATGTTAATACAATACGCCAACAGCTCAACCTTAATTTGTGCAGCCCCAACATCTACCATCTTCAGGAAATAAGACAGCAAGCCTTTTCTAAAGTAGAAACCTGGCTAACCAATGCCCAGTTAATACTCATTCCCAACAAACAAAACTCATCCAGTTTCACCATACAAGATCCCTTCACTCCTCTTCGCTATTCAAACTCACCTCAGCAAACAATATCATCATTACCCCAGTCTCCCACACCAAACACCTGGGAGTAGTAATAGACCAAAACATGAACTTTGATCTCCACATAAATCAAACAATCAAAAAAGTCCACAAAAAATGAGTAACCTGTACAGGAACAAGCTTTTCCTCACAGACAAATCCAAAATCTCCATTGGCAAAACTCACCTTCTCTCCACACTCCTATGTGTCTCCCATCCTTACTAACCTCAAGAAAATTTACACAAACAAACTGGATAGCTACTATAATAAAATAGCAAAATTTGCTATAGATCCCATCACTGTCATGCTCTTAAAGAACTTTCATGGCTAGAATTCCCCAACCTACTACTTTTTAACAAGCTCTCCATGGCCCACCAAATACTCAACTATCCTGAAAAAACACCTGCTCTCAAAGGCCTAGTTACTCACTATTCCAATAACGAGACCCTGCGCTCCAGCAACAAAAACCTAGTAGACATCACTAAAAGTAGCAATAATGCTGGGGACTCGCTATACTCAACAGTATCGCCAAAATCTGCAACTCCCTACCCATCGATATTAGATCCATCTCCAGCACCACCAAGTTTAAGAAACTACTAAAAGATCACCTAACAACTACCTGGCTCTGCTCATGTACTAACCCTAGATAACTTTCCCTCACTCAGATATAACCTCAGACTACACTTCTATCCACTCTATACCTCATGTAACCTCCTCCCTTACCTATATCCCCTTGTCTCCCTCACTCAGATATAACCTCTAACTACACTTCTATCCACTCTAACTCCTGTAACCTCCTCTTCCCTTATCTATATCCTCTTGTCTTCCTCATGCAGATATAACCTCTAACTACACTTCTAGCCACTCTATAACTGCTGTAACCTCCTCCTCCCTTACCTATACCCCCTTGTCTTCCTCGCAGTTGTAAACAGTATTCTGTCAGATGACATACTAAATGTACTGTAGAGGCTTAAGAAAATCTAAGACATGCTGTACTGTGTTTGTACTTTATTTATATGTTACTCTCATCTCTCATGTATATATTTGTGTTGATTAATCTCCTATGTATATAAATTGCTTTGCTAATCTCTGTTAGACAGTAAGTAGATACATATAAGCTGTATAATAAAAATGTATTAGTAAAAATGTACTTTACTGGAGCTTTTCTCCTCGGACCTCCACTGAAAATGGACACAGTTGTTCAGTCGGACCATCCCAGTAAACAAATGTTAAATAAATAAAATAAATAAAATTAAGAGGTGACCTTATTCAGGTATACAGTGCAATCTGCAGTGGTGCAGCAGTCCGCGGTGGTGCAGCGGTAGCATTGTTGCCTCACAGCAAGAGGTTCTCCTGTTTGATTCTTGGCTGTAGTGTGGGGAGTGATTTCTGTGTGGAGTCTGCATGTCCTCCCATGGTTGGATGGGTGTTCGAAAGACATGCGTAAATGGGCATGCCTTCGTTGAAGGTTGGACGTTGAGCTGGCACCTCAGCGTTCATGAAAATCTACTGCCAATCATTAGTGGACAGGAGTTCCGCTGTGGCGACCCCTAACCAGGAAAAGCCGAAAGACAAATAACTTATTCAGGTATACAGTACATTTAGAGACATCTGTCTCTGGGAATGTTTGAGGTTATCAAAATGTAGTAGGAAATCATCAGACAACCTATATAGAAGATTATATATGAATGAGTGATATACTAACTGGTCAAGAGAGTAGATGATGCATGGAACAGACTTCCAAATTACATAAAAGCAAGCACTCATGTAGACATGTTTTAAGAATAACTTGGACACTTATTATGGAAATGACTGTTTTGATATATTGGCAGCCAAGAAGGGATTATTACCTGTGCCTGAAATATTTGTATGTATCTGTGTATGTATGTATGTAACAGAGACATTTTTCAAAGGGGCCAGGCCAGACCTAAATACAGTCAAAACCTTACTACCCCTGATGGCACAGAGGGATAAAGCCTGACTATGGCCCTGTCAACCTGTGATCAATTAGCAGTTTAGGTGACTGATAGAATGGCAGGGATGAGATGGGTGTCCCCATCCTTGATAGGAGGATGCTCATTGATATGTCCCCTAAGAGGGCATGGTCCAAAGAGAGGAGTTGCCCTCTGATATAAAAACAACAAGTATGGTGGTTGGGGAAAGGGAAGTGAGTAGGTCATAAAGAAAATCCCATCAAACAGAATCACAGATGAACAGACCCCCAGGACACCCTCAGGATTCATGGCCAACCCCAGCAAAAAAAACTAAGTAAGTTTGGGGTGGTTGGAGAGTAGCTGGTACTGGGGTTTGGGTAAAAATGAGGTCTGAGGGGTCCAAACAAACAATCACTACTAGATTTACTAATTACAAATATTTCAAACAAATTAACAACCCTACAAATATTACCAAACATATGAAACCACTGCCCAATAATCTCACAACTGTGTAAGAAATCTAATTAAACTAACACAAAAAGTTATCATTTCATGATGTATACCAGACTTATGAGAGTTTCTGCTACTGTCAGAGTGAAAGAGCATTGTTTGCTGACAATTTTATAACTGCAATGAGCCAACATCTGTCCTATCTACTTTCTACCACCTAATGACACCCCTACAGTACTAACTACTTTGACTTAAACAAGAAGACGGCAAGGTAACAATGCTCTCTGGCCACCACAGGAACTTCTCCAACAAATAAAATCATGTAATAAAAGTTGATCAGACTGGAAAACCATCCCCAGTGATGCTGACAAGCGTGCTTCCAAAAACTACCTAAAGAAAATCCAAAGAACATTCATCAATATTATGAAAAGTATTTATCTTAAAGATCTCCCAGAAATATACTTGTGTGAGTCAAAAAGATTTTGGTATGCAATAAAGACCTTAAATACTTTCCCTAACCCTTCCCCTCTTAGCAACTTGAGCAAAAGACTGCCCTGTGGCTAGTCTCTCCTACCTACTAGTGCCTCATTTTTTAAATGCATGAGCAAATTCTCCAAATATCCCACTTCACCACCTTGTATCTACTCCTCCATTTACTTTAACTACTAGAATACAAAAGTAACTCATTTCGCTTTAGCTATTAGAATATAAAAGTAAATGATCTACTCAAACAACCTGACATCTGTTACAAATCAGAATTCTAAATTTTATCCCTTAATTTTTTAAATCCAACAAATCTATATTCTGTAGTCCTTCATCTCAAACTCATAACCTCTAGCTACCAAGCATTCTTCATAGTTTTCTGCACAGAATAATGCCAACCTATCCAGAAGTTCCTTGTTCCTCATTTGTTAATGGTTAACACCTCACACCTAGCACTTGCCAGATAGCAAAAATCCTGGAGCAAATAATCTAAATCAATCATTAGAATATAGTCACATGTATTCTCCCCCAACTATAGCAAATTATCTGTGCATTACTAATGTGGAGCATGTTTCTATATTTTTACATTGAAAATGGTCCACAACATAGCTGGACTCCTCAGTTATCAAACAAAAATAAATAAATATGTAAGTAAAATACCAATGTCTGTATATGTTAAGGAGTTTATCAGCATGCCAGAATACAGTCCCATAGGAATACGTTAAATAGCGGAAGCACCACTAAAGCACATTCACGTCAGTCCTTGTTGTTGAAGGCAAGTGAATTTGCAAGTGGTGCAAAGGGTTAAGGCTGTGAGCTGCAGTTCCTGTGGTACAGGGTTTAATTCCCTTAGCTCTCATTTACCTGCTCTGTGGCCTTGAGCAAGTTACTTAACCTGATATTGCACCCAGTTTGCCACTAAAAAGGGATATTGTGTCCAGCAGGCATACTTAGATAACAAACTGCTATTATTGCTTTTTAGAATCATAGAGATTAAGCAATACCAGTGAAGTTGTTGCTGCAGTATTGGTGGTAGGTAGGAGCATAGCCTTTACTTAATGCGTTTTCAAGGCATAGTTGTGTTTGGCATTTGCAAAGATGTTGTTTTTAAAGTTTCGATCTGCTATTTGAATGCTTTCAGGTTGTCTTTTTCTAAGATTTATTAGCTATAAAAAGGGTGGGTAGCCTTCAGATGCACCCTGGTGGACATTTGCCTTGTGGCTACACCCTCTCTTCTGACACCCCCCTTTTTTCCTAGGTCTTCAGACTGGTTGTTCTTTGCTATACCAGGATAACTGTACAGGTACAGCTTTAGCTACCAAGGAAGCCAAGTGGGCATTTGGTAATGCCACTGGATAGGAGTGAATGACTAGGCAGTTATCTGTTAAATATAACAGGAGCATAACAATTTCCAGATATGATGAATGCTACATCATTCATTAGTTGATATATGCATTCAATGTCCTATGTTTCCCAACTGTGTACACTGTTGGTGTGAAGTTAGAAAAAGTATGTCATTGTGCATTTTCAATCAAAATCAATTACAAAAATCAAAAAAAAAAAACCAAATCAAAATCAATTACAGGTAACTAGAACCAGGAACTCTGCTGGAGAAGCTCTCTTCTGCTTCTCCATAGCAAAATTATGGAATACCCTTCCTCACACTATAACATCTGTGTCATCACGCACTAACTTCAAGGCTGGTCTAAAATCTCATCTAAAAGAGCACTAGGCATGTCAGCATCTCTACCCCAATCTCTCTAATCCCTTTCTTCCACCCCTGTAACTACCTTTGGACTGCAGACAAATACATTACTTGTAAACCTATAGCTCAGCTGTAATCTTAGCCACTGTTATTCAAGGGTAATAGCTGCTAGCTCAGCTATTAAAATACTTGTTAGTCTTTATGGCACCAATGATATAAGTGTTGTGCCATTTAACTAAATACTTAATTTCATTTTGAACTATAAATGTTTACTACTATTGTTAAACAAAACCTACCTATACTTCTTGTAACTTGTAATTAATTGTTGTTTTTAATTGTTGTTGTTTTTGTTATGGAGCTTCTCTCCCCGGGCCTCTGCTGAAAAAGACTTGTGTCCAGTCGGATTTTCCCGGTCAACAAATGTAAATAAATAAATAAATAATCCCCAGTCAGCAAATGTAAATAAATAAATAAATAATAAATAAATAATTTTCTGTATTAAGGTTTAAAATAAAAGATGCAAAAGAAAAAACAATTAGAAAACAATCTCTCAGTCATTTGTCTGTTGACATCTGATTCATCCAACAGATGACAATGAAATTAATGGGCAAAAAGCAGTATAACATAAAGAAATGTCCCTCAGTATGTAATCAAATCATATTTTCTGCAATATTTTGGGAGGTTTACCTTCTGAAGGTCTGATCCATCTTAATTTTGGAACATGACTTTTAACAGAATGTTAGAAATTTGATACTTCCTCTGTAGAAAGACCCTAATACATGTGACACACATTCATCAAAGTCAAAGTCAAAGTAAACTTTATTGTCATACAAATCAACACAGAGGAAAAAGTGCGTATCTATGCACGAATTTTCAATACTCAGGCTTGTACCATAAGAATGACAGCTTACAGAAGGAAGACAGATTAAATTAATAATAATTTAAAAATACTAAAAATATAAATCAAAATAAGATACTAAAAATAAATAAAGTCATCATCTGTCGGCTTTTCCCATTAGGGGTCGCCACAGTGGATCATCTGTTTCCATTTCTTCCTGTCCTCTGTATCTTGCTCTGTCACACCAACCACCTGCATGTCCTCTCTCACCACGTCCATTAACCTTATCTTAGGCCTTCCTCTTTTCCTGCTACCTGGCAGCTTCATCCTTAGCATCTTTTTCCCAATATACTCAGCATCCCTCTGCAGCACATGTCCAAACCAACGTAATCTTGCCTCTCTGGCATTGTCTCCAAACCTTCCAACCTGGGTTGACCATCTAATATACTTATTCCTGATCCTGTCCAGCCTCGTCACACCCAGTGCAAATCTTAACATCTTTAACTCTGCCACATCCAGCTCTAACTCCTGCCTTTTTGTCAATGCCACTGTCTCCAACCCATATAACATAGCTGGTCTCACTACCCTCTTGTAGACCTTTCCCTTTCACTCTTACTGGTACTCGTCTGTTACAAATCACTCCTGACACTCTTCTCCACTCACTCCATCCTGCCTGTACTCTCTTCTTCACCTCTCTTCCACACTCACCATTACTCTGAACTATTGATCCCAAGTATTTAAACTCATCCACCTTTCGCCACCTCTACTCCTTGCATCCTCACCATTCCTTTATCCTCCCTCTCATTCACACACATATATTCTGTCTTAGTCCTGCTGACTTTCATTCCTCTTGTCTCTAGAGCATATCTTCATCTCTCCAGGGTCTTCTCCACCTGTTCCCTACTCTCACTACAGATCACAATGTCATCTGCAAACATCATAGTCCACAGGGACTCCTGTCTGATCTCATCTGTCAACCTGTCCATCACCATTGCAAATAAGAAAGGGTTCAGAGTTGATCCTTGATGTAATCCCACCTCCACCTTAAACGCAGCCATCACTCCCACCGCAGACCTCACCGCTGTCACACTACCCTCGTACATATCCTGTACCACTCTTACATACTTCTCTGACACTCCCGACTTCCTCACACAATACCCCAACTCCTCTTTAGGCACCCTGTCATATGCTTTCTCTAAGTCTGCAAAAACACAATTCAACTACTTCTGACCTTCTCTGTATTTCTCCATCAACACTCTCAGAGCAAACATCGCATCTGCAGTGCTCTTTCCTGACATGAAACCATACTGCTGATCACTAATCATCACGTCCCTTCTTAACCTAGCTTCCACTACTCTTTCCCATAACTTCATGTTGTGACTGATCAATTTAATCCCTCTGTAGTTATTACAGCTCTTCACATCACCCTTATTCTTAAAAGTCGGTACCAAAACACTGTTTCTCCATTCCTCAGGCATTGTCTCACTTTCCAAGATTTCATTAAACAATCTGGTTAAAAACTTCACTGCCATTTCACCTAAACACCTCCATGCTTCCACAGGTATGTCATCTGGGCCAACAGCCTTTCCATTCTTCATCCTCTTCATAGCTATCCTTACTTCCTCCTTGCTAATCCATTGTACTTCATGATTCACTATCCCTACATCATCCAACCTTCTCTCCCTCTCATTCTCTTCATTCATCAACCCCTCAAAGTACTCTTTCCATCTGCTCAACACATTTTCCTCGCTTGTGAGTATGTTTCCCTCATTATCCTTTATCACCTATCCCTGCTGCACATCTTCCCTAGCTCGGTCCCTCTGTCTAGCCAATCGGTACAGGTCCTTTTTTCCCTCCTTAGTGTCCAATCTTTCATACAACTCTTCATATGCCTTATCCTTAGCCTTCACCACCTCAAAAAACAAAAATTTGAAACCTTTTTACAGCAGAAACAAAACAAATACAACATGAACAGACTCAGTAGAAATATAAGGATATATAACACAGTACTATAAATAAATAAAGAGATACACATGTAAAAAAAACTTAGCCACCACCGATATATGCCATAAACTTTCAGTTTACAGTTTTCATAGTGCATATAGACATTTATAAAGTACGTTATGTAGAGAGGTATGCAAATAACAATGACATATTGCATATAAATAATGTTTTACCCATTTAGCAGGTTAGGCTATGGGTTTATTGTTCAGCACGTGGGAAGAAGCTGTTATGGAATCTGGATGTCCTGCATCTAATGCTTCTGTAGTGCTTCCCTTGTTGGCAGGAGTTTGAACAGTCCAAAAGCCGGATGGTGCATATCCCTCAATAGTTTATGGACTCTGCCATAGCATCTGTTTAAATATATGTCCTGTAGGGACTGAAGGTTGGAGGCAATTATTTCTGTGGCCTGTTTAACGATCTTATCCAGTGTCTTCTAAACAGCTTCAGAGCAATTTCCATACCAGACAATGATTTGTCAGTATGCTTTCAATTGTGGCTCTGTAAAAGATAAGTAGGACCTGTGGGAGGAGGTTAGCTGTACAAAGTCTACTAAGGAATTGAAGACATTGTTGGCCTCTCTTTATAAGGTAGGAAGTGTCTGTAGCCCAACTTAGGTCTTGCAAGATATGTACCCCCTAGGAATTTGGTGCTATTTACTCTGTGCACTGTGGCACCATTGATCATGATAGGGGCTTGTGGCTTATTTTCCTTCCTAAAATTGATGAGGATTTCCTTGGTTTTCCCAACATTTAGTACTAAGTTGTTGTGAGTACACCACTGATCGAGTTGGTTCACCCCCCCCTCTAGGCCCCCTTGTCTTCCTTCTTGATAAGGGCAATTACTGTGGTGTCATCTGCAAATCTAATGATTCTATTTAACTGATGCTTAGCTATGCACTCGTGTTAGAATTGTGAAAAGAAGTGGACTGAGTATGTAACCTTGTGGGACCACAGTGCTTAGGGTGATGCTGCTTGAGTGATGTTTTCCACCTTGAAATATTTGTGGCCTTTCAGTCAGGAAGTCGAGGATCCAGTTGCATATTTCATTTTCTGTGCCAAGATTACTCAGCTTAGACAGTGTTGTGGAATTACTGCATTGAAGGTATAGCTGAAGTCTATGAAAAGCATGCATACGTAACAGTCCTTACTTTCTAGGTGGTCCAAAGTGTGATGAAGTGTTAAGGCTATGGCATCCACAGTAGAACAATTTGGCTTGTACATGAATTGTAAACGATCAAATGTAGCAGGTAGGCAGGATGTTATGTGATCCTTGACTATTTTTTCAAAACTCTTCTTCACTATTGAGGTAAGTGCAATTGACCGGTAATACTATAATGACGCTGGAGATGGTTTCTTGGGCAGAGGGATGATGTCAGAGATCTTAAAGCATTTGGGCACTTTTTCCTGGCTGAGAGATGTATTGAAAAAGTCTGTGAAGACTGGTGCCAGCTGATCAGCACAGTTTTAAACTAGCCTCCATGAGATCATATCTGGACCACCTGCTTTGCCCAAGTGAACCCTACGTACATTCCTGCTCACTTCTTCCAAGTTGAGGTATAGTGATGTGGTATCTGCATTGGTGGGGAGTCTGTTTGGTGAGGTCTATTTGATTCCTCAAATCTACTGAAGTAGATATTTAACTTGTTTAAAAAGTCTGGGTTATCATCACAATGTGTGGATGGTGGCATATAGTCTGTCATGTTTTGGATCTCTCTCCACAGCTGTGTGGGATCTTTCTGGGCAGAGAGATGTCTCTATAGTTTCAGACTGTAGGCCCATTTTGCTACTCTCACACCTTTGTTCAATTTGGCCCTGTTTTTTTACAAAGCATCTCTGTCTCCAGCCTTAAAGGCAGAATTACATGTTCTCAGTAATTCGTATACCTCACTGGTGAGCAAGGGTTTTTGGCTGGCTCTGATGGTTACATTATTCAGAGTGGTGACATCTTCAGTACATTTTGTGATGTATCCCACAACCACTTCACATGGGGGTGCAGGGGGCTTGCCCCCCTGCTTTTATGTTGTAGAGAGCTTGTGTTTGTGGGTGGAGAGGAAGGTGGGTCAGTGTGGAGTAGAAGCACTAATTCAAAATCTCCAGTGTACAAGATTTTGCATTTCACACTCCTAAGTTTTTGTTGTTTTCAGGGTTCGACTTTATAGCCTCAAAATACTGAATTTCGATATTCAGTATTTCGAGAATATAAAGTGAATCCATATATATATATATATATATATATATATATATATATATATATATATATATATACACATATAGGTTCACTTTATAATCCCGAAATCCTGAAATATCAAATTTCAGAATTTCGAGATCATAAAGCCATAACCTTACAATCCTGAAACCCCAGAAGCACAAATTTTAAAATTGCAAATCCTACACTAACCATACATCACACACACACACACACACACACACACACACACCTTCCCCCCACACACAAACACACAAACCTACACTACATACAAGAAGGAGGGCAAGCCCCCCCCTGCACACCCCCATACCCCCCTACTTGATTATACTAACTCCAAGGTCGCACTATACAGACAAACACAAGAAAACACCACCACACACCTACATTCCCCTTGCACACACACATCACAGTCACAACACACACTGACACACACTAAAGTCCCTAACCAAGACCCTTAAACATAAATACTTACCTGAACTTCCACCTATCCATTCACACACCGCAACACCAGAAGCGTTACTTCAACATCTCTGAACTTCGGGATTTTGAAATTCACGTCTCTGGGGTTTCGGTGTTCTGAGCTTTTGGGATTCTGAAATTCTATATGTCAGAATTTCGGGATTCTAAAATGTTCCTCTATATATATATATATATATATATATATATATATATATATATATATATATATATGTATGTATATGTATATGTATATATAGATAGATATATAGATTGTTAGATATAGATACATCATCTATATCTATGCAGCTTTCATATATATATATATATATATATATATATATATTTACACACACACACACACACACACACACACACACACACACACACACACACACACACACACACACACACAAGTCATATCCTGTTCGTCCTTTTTTAAATTCTACAATATGGTTCATTTTGGTGTTGGTTGCAAAACTAAGTTAGAGAAAGAAGTACCAACTGATAAACTGAAAAAAATTGTTCAGAAAGCATTGTTTTTCCTAGATTTCATGACTTCTATGAGTCACGTGGGGAAGTCAAACTCCCAGGTCATGAAACCTCAGTAAACTTTAAGAGTGATACAGGTGCTGATGTTACTGTGATATCATAAGCTGCTTACAGAAGCATCTGCAACCATTAGTAATTGTATGAAACAAGAGTAGAACTGTGCAGCTCTGCAGACAATCCCAAGTGTATTGGTATACTATTTGGCACGACTGAGTGAAAGAGAAACAAGTATGAATTTTGGGGTTATGTGCTGAAAAGTCCATGCATAAATATGTAACAAGAAGATATCCAGATGCCGAGGAATACAAAACTCTTTATTAAAACAAAAAATGGTAAGCGCTTTTGCAGTCATCGGCTTCTTCAGACCATACTACAAACAAAAGGATACAAGCCTTAAATACAGCACTTAAACCAATCACAGATAAAACCAATTAGATAATTAGTACAGTAAGCTTTAAAGAAACAGCACTGTTTTAACTAGGGGGCATGTTAGCTCTAAAGTCAATAATCCATCTTAGTTCTGCATATTCAGTGTTGTTTGTCAAATCACCCTCCCTTGCACTTGCATAAACAGTTTGTAAAACCAAAAACTTAAAACAATGTGAATCACCTGCTTCTTGTACATTAGTAATTGCATGAAACAAGAGTAGAACTGTGTGGCTCTGCGGACAATCCCAAGTGTATTTGAAGACTATTAGGCATGTCTGAGTGAAAGAGAAACAAGCATGAATTTTGGGGCTATGTGCTGAAAAGTCCATACATTAATAACCTGCTCATCAGAACTGTGGCATGCAAGTTGGAGTTGATTGCCAGAATTAAAGAAACCGATGTGGTTAAGGTACTCTACTTAACTATGAGCCAGTAAAAATAAATTAAAGCCAGACACAGTCTCATATGCCTTGACCAGACTCAGAAAACTGTGATTTTTGTGACTGTCCAAAGCAGGGCCTGACCTCAAATGCATAAAAGTTCTGTGGTACAAGTGGAAGTGAAACTGAACGGTTTGTTTCCATGGTGCCCGTCATTAAAAAGAATGGCAGTGAACTAATATATATTCACTTGAAAAAGTCAAATGATGCAGTTATGAGGCAGAGGTTTATTCTACCTTCCCCAAAGGATATTTCACAGAAGCTGGTTGATGCCAGAGTGTTGTCCTAATTAGAAGCGTCAAGTCGGTTTTACTAGCCACTCATTAAAAAACGTAGTCAAAAGTTAAGAACCTTTATTACTCCATCTGGAAGTTTTTGTTGTATAACTTCAGCACCATGAGATGAATCATCTGCTGTAAAAGCATAAAGATGCTGTTGTTGTTGTTGTTGTCATGGATGATGCGCTTGTATTTGGTGTAGATAAAGAGACACATGACATGCGATTGGAGGCTATGCTCCAAACCATTTAAACTCCATATTTGAAGCTGTACACAAACAAATGCTGGTTTGGAAAGTTATCCAGTATTTTGGTCACAGCATAAATGGTAGTGGAATCAGAATGTGCTCAAGCAAGGTCAGATCTAAGAAAATCGATCTATGTAACTGATCTCTGTCAGAACCTAGGCATGATAAACTTCTTCAGTCATTCATATGACATCAGTCCACAGTGCTACAGCCACTGACAGCTCTAACAGAGAAAACTGCACCTTGAACGTAAGACTGTTCATGTCTAAACATGCAGCAAGGTTAAAAAGTGCTAATGTGTGGCCAGAGCTATTCTACTGTGGCACAATAAAGCCTACTGAAGTAAGTGGCAATCACTGTAGCTGTAGCATAGGTGTTGTTTTACACCAGATGGATGGACAGCTATTCAGACTTATTGCATATGGCTCCAGAAGGCATGCCTTGTGAGTCTGTGGGCATATGAAATGATACCTAATGGGGCTAAAGAGTTTCCAAATCCAGAGTGAACACAAACCACTGGGTCCAATGAATAACTCCTATCTTTTAAACAAAGTACCAGACAGATGCCAAATGTTGCTTATGAGACAGAAACATTTTAATGCCTGAGCATTCCATGAGTCTGAAAAACAATTAACTATAGGTTCATAGGTGTTTACTAGACTAAAGACCACAAGGGCCTTTTTAAGCCTAGTCATGCATCCCAAAGTCTAAAAAGTTCTGATACCCTTGATAAGTGAAGCAAGGGCTTGGGAGATGAAACAATTACAAGCTAGGGCCTGAGAGATGAACCATTTACTGGTTGCCTGTGTCCATTAGAGACACAGGTGCAAAATCAGGGATGCATTTCCTGTTCCCCATCCAATTGCCCAGGTTGCACTTGAATTGGGTTAGGGAAGAACTCTGCTTCACATGGATGGGGAGTATGTTCCAAAGATGGGGTAATCTCTAGGATACATACCTGTCTCTCCAGCAGGTCCTATTTAGATCACAGGTTTAAGTCTTTACAACAGGTAATTCTGGTGCTGTTTGTTTTGCAGATATGTAGGAGGTTCATCAGAGTGGGGTCTGACAATGCTTGTTTGTTAGGCATAGATCTCCCCTCAAAAGCCTGTAGGAGACAGACTACAGGGATAGTCTGCATAGAATATTTTACTTAAGCCCTGTATTCTTTTAGTGACAAACCTCTGTGGACATTCCAATTGTTGGATATGCCTGGTTAGGTGCATACCAAAGGGGGCATTGTACTCAATTATAGGTCTGATGAATGCAGAATACAGTGGAAAAATGACTTCCTTGAACTTAGATGCCATACTGTTGTTTATAAGTTGCTCAGCATAGAATGATTTCCTCATCACTGTAGGCACGTGATGGTCAAAGGCTAGATTACTATCTATGTGATACAGTGTTGCTCACAGAGCTCACAATTGTGGCTAACATGCTATCCAGAAATTCAGTATATGACAATAGGCAGTCTTATTTTGAAGATGTTGCTGCCTATGTACAAAAAATTATGGCAAAACAATTAAAGTCATTTCTCACCTTAAATTTGGGGTCTCAATTTTTGCTTCTGCCTACAAGAAAAACATTGCACACTTCAGACTGTCTCTAGCAGTGTCTGCCAATTCATTACAAACTCACGTCTCTATGAGCATCACTGTATCACCATAGGAAAAGCCAAATAACTACCCATAAAACAAATATCTAACCTACTTTTAGGATCCCAATACTACAAACGATTCCAGCTCCACACATTTACACCCCTTGTAGCTAGACTTCACAAAAAACTACTCATACAACCTGAGACATGACTCACAAGCCACACTAACTCTCATTACCCCCTAGAACAAAACTCCTCAACACTGCACCTACTTTAGAAACTGTATGTTGTACATTATACTGTGCTAGACTGTAAAATGCACGGTGCTTGTTCACTGGAATGTATATGCACAGTTTTTTCTATGTAATTAGTCTGAACTATTCTGTTATTGCTTACATTTCTGTATTTTTGTTTGTGAAAATTGTTGTATTTTACCTGGGCGGAGTCTGAAAGTGCTTTAATGAAAATGACATAACTCAACATATAAGTGAAAACTGGGATATAAAAGATAGTTAGAGTTATGTGATAACTTTCTAACACTGCCCATACAAATATTCTAATATTACATGCCATGCTGGCTATGTGATTAAATACGATAAATGAAGTGGCTACAACAGGCAGTGAGGTGGTGATGTTTTACAATGCAATGTAGTACAAGGCTCATGATGCCTGTGAATATTCTGTTACTGATTTTCATAGCAAATACCAACACTTATGAATAGTTGCCATTCATTCATATGGAACATTTCCAGACTATTCTACTTGCAAGTGTTATGCCCGATATATCTCAGCTATTTTTCTCAGTTTAGGAATGATACTGGTTAAGCAACTCATGAGAAAAGGAGCACTCAATAAAGCTGTGAATTATGAGGGTTTGTATTAGGTCCGGAGCTATGCTGTGAATGAGGATATTCTGGTATTCTTTTTTTATCTTGCTAATGTCATACTGCATGCTGAACAAAATGCATGAAGCAATCACCTAATCAGTACTAGTTTGCCATTGTTTCGTTATGAAGGTTTTGTTCATCTTCTGACCTATCCCATGACTGAGTACTGCAGCCGTTATATTTTACAGTACTGCACAATTCAAAATTAGTAGCCCATTCATATTTCAACTTAGTATTATATTAGAATAGTTATTATTTTTTATTTAAATAATATTCATGAATGAGCTGTTCATGATCATTCTATGGATCAAAGTGATTTTATTTTATTCATCTGTCACCGGGGTAAATATATCCAGCTGAAAAATCTTTCAGAGTCAATGTAAACATATTCTCAGGGTCATTCCAAGAGCATTGTCTGGTTCAGTGACTTGCTCTAAGTCAGTCAACAAACTAAGGTTGAGAGAATCAAACTGAGGACTACAGGATGGAGCTCATTAGCATGCCACAGCCTTAACACTCTGGGAAAGAATACCCACCAACAAAAAGCCAGGCTCAGATATCAACAGCAAAAAAGTATGGACTGCTACACACACACACACACGCACACACACTCACACACACACACACACACACACACACACACACACACACACACACACACACACACACACACACACACAAAGAAAAAAAAACTACACAGAGTGCAAATTCACACTTCTAAGGAATTCTGCATGTAAAATGTTTTACAAATATGCATTGTTGATACATTTTCTGTCAATCATCCAATCAGTTATTCTTTATTTGTGTGCCTAGGCATAACTGTAGTACACTGAGTCAATTCACAATAAAGACTTTCGGCTTTTCCCTGTTAGAGGTCACCACAGCGGAACTCCCGTCTGCTCATGATGGCAGTGGATTTTTATGGTGCCGAGTTGCTAGCCCGATGCCCAACCTTCAACGAAGGCATGCCCATTCACGCTCGCACCTACCTACATGTCTTTAACGTCACTCGACTGTGGGGAGGACATGCAGGCTCCACACAGAAGGCGCTCCAGCTGAGAATCGAACGGGAGAACCTCTTGCTGTGAGGCAAAAACGCTAACCGCTTCACCACCGTGGCTGCATGGAGTCAGTTCACAATAAGATAGTAAAACTAATAGATCACATTAACCATCAATACAACAGGTGTCATGTTAGTCAAAATTTTTGAAAACGGTCTTAACAAATAAAAACATATTTACAGAAAAGCGAGCCAAGACCAAAACCAATATCAAACAAATAAATCCTGAAGAATAGGAAGCAGTTACCAGACAGAAATCCTTATTTACAGACTTCTAAAACAGCCAATCAGTGTTCTATTCCAAAGCAGAAAAAGACAAAAATCCTATAGGACTGGACTCTGATAGGGAAAGGAATGATAGTCAGATGATTCCAGTCAGATTGCCAGCAGTGCTTTATTAGTGCAACTAAATGTGCAAGCCAGTGATAGGGAAGCTGTAAATCCTTAAGATAACTAAGACCCATGTCACCCAAGGCAATTTAGGTTAGGACAGTCACCTTGTACAGCATTCTTGAGGAAACCAAAAGCCAATGAGGAATCCTAAACACAGGGGTTGACATAATCATAGTGTGATATTCCAGAAAGTAGTGGAATTCTGCCCTAGCTGAAACTGAAATGAATACAGTACAGCCTTATGTAAAAGGTATTGAAGTAATCCAGGCAGGAAGAAATCAGTACATGGACCATGGTGTAAAGTTGCTTAGATGATAAAAGTTGCTTTATCCAGGTTATTTCTTTTACATGAAGACAAAATGTTTTAATCATATATCAGATTTGGTACTGTATTACCAATTAATAGTCTCACATTTATCACCTTTGACACTTTGTTCAGCCTCTTGCAATGACAAACGATAACTGGACTAATGCATAGAGATATAGAAGACTGAAGGTACATAAACACAATTACAACTTATGTCCTGAAGGTGTTGAGATTAAAACAATTTTTCAATGTCTACGTTATTCCATATTCAGAAAGATGGTCCAAAAATCAAAGGGCTGTCATCTTCCTCAGAAAAGACAAGAATAAGAAATACAACTGAGGATCCTCAGCATAGCTACAACTCCTTCTTAATACAACTTATCCTGACTTTAAACACGTACACTGCAAAAACAACAGCAGGCCAAACATTGACCCTATGGGATCCCACACTGAAGAGTATCATTTCTAGGAGAGTTCATTCTACAATTCTAAAATTTACCACTAGCATGTATCCATGCCACGGTGGTACAGAGGTAGCATTGTTACCTAACAGCAAGGGGTTCTCCCGTTCGATTCTTGGCTGGGCCTGGGAATGCCTTCTGTGTGGAGTCTGCATGTCCTCCCCACGGTTGGGTAGTGTTCAAAAGACATGCGTGTGTAAATGGGCGTGCCTTCATTGAAGGTTGGGCATCGAGCTGGCACCTCGGCGTTTCGTAAAAATCTACTACCAGTCATTAGTGGACCAGAGTTTCGCTGTGGCGACCCCTTACCAGGAAAAGCCGAAAGTCAAACAACAACAACCACCAGCATGTATCCCATCCGGTGGGATGGAACCTCATTTAGAACAGTGAAACAGAGACCGCTATAAGACTTTCAATGCTCCGGCAGGATGTCATGGCCAGTGATATCAAATACTACTAGGAGTTCAAGTTAGACAAAGATGAAGTAGCAGCTCCTTTGTCAGATGAAGATCATTTAATGCCATAACAAGGACACTGTGTACTGCAGCAAGGTCTGACCACCAACTTAAGGACATTAGGTAGGTCACAGATTTTTAAAAATGGATTAAGCTGCCTAGATACCAATGAATGAAATGTTCAAGGCATGGAAGTGATTGCCAAGGATATAAAAATCCAAGGATTATTTCTTGAAGGTGGGAATGTCTATGACCTCCTCTAATCCAGACAGAGAACTTCATACCTCAGAATCTAGAAAATAAGTGTTTCAAGAACATACATTTAATATTTAAATCACCTGGGTGGGCCAAGTTTCCAAATGAAAACTGTATGTTGTACTCATGAAATCATTCCCATGTATCTTGTACTCATGAAATCATTCCCATGAACTTTGAGCAATCTACAGACAAACACAGTCCCCAAGATATTCTCAGGAAAGCTAAATTGTCCCAGAGTGAAGATGTGAAGACTTTCTTGCCTGATTTGAGAAACCGTCTCTATAAAGAAACAAAAAGTATCATCATAGTTTGAGTCTAAAACTCCTTCTGAATGACTAAGCATTTTGAGACTAAAAATCCCTCTGAATGACTAGGCATACTGGGCTGCCCAAGTAATCTATAACAGTGAAGAGAACAAATGGTCAATTGAAACTGGCAAAGACTTCTCCACATTTCTTAGGCAAGTCTCTGACTAGTAAACTCACTCCTCCACTTTGGGGTTATCTTGTAACAGGTAATAACCCTTTATCATCACAACTTCACCTTTCTCCCTTTTCTTTAAAGATAGCAAAATTCTTCATCATACCAATCTGCATGTACCCCAGTAAAAAAAAAGGAATGCACGAAATAGGACAAAACAATTCTCAGTATCCCCACATTCACACTTACACTAATATTCTATGTCATCAATTGCACTCATGTTTGTCTTGTATATTTAAAATCATGTTATTATTATTCACTGTAACCTACTATTTCTATAACTTGTATACTGTCTATTTTATTGTATCACCTATCTGTAAGTTAGTATTCCGTATCATGGCTATTTGATTTTGTTTTGATTCTGTAGCTTTATCATGTTTGTTTGTTTTTGGAGCTTTTCTCCCTGGGCCTCTACTGAAAATGGGCTCACTCTTGGCCAGTAGACCTCCCAGTAAACAAATGCAAATAAATAAAATAAATAAAGTATCCACAGCAACCATATTACAGGCTTATAGCTGATAATGAGAACAATCCATTCTATACTCCAGAAGAAGATTTAACTCATTAGTATCTCTGTGCTATAGAATGTTACTTCATTTAGCAACCTACACAGATCCTTACATTCCAGAATATTTTCTTAAAAAATCAAGTTATAAATGCATAAACCAAATAAATGGAAATAGTTTGTGAATATTAAATGTTATCAAAAAGGTACAGAAAGTAATGTTATCAGTAAAAAAAAAATCTTCTTTATATAGATAAATGTTAATGTATTTACAGTTTACGCCAATGCTATAATTTAGGATAATGCAAACAAACCAAGAATTAAATTTTTCTCTAAAGTTTCACAGATGTTTCATTTCCTGAAAATTCTTCAAACCAGAAATGCAGTGTCAGAGCCCTTTTGTTCAGCCATACTTGAGATTTCACCTAACACCAAGACATTCATTTATGTGTGTTGAACCCAGTGTTGCCACAGATGGGGGTTTGAATCTCACCACTGCCAGCCAGTATAATGCTGGTTCTGATAGGGAGCAAGGGTGGGGTGGGGGCTTAACAATAATCCACCACTGGACACAAGTACATGGGAGAGACAATGGCTGTGGTGCTAACATTGTTTCTACTGCCTACAAGTAGGTTTGATGACCAGTATTGTTTGAGCTACACTGTTGGAGCCCAACAAGTTAAAGTAGAAAAGATGCACATAAATTTAATTTAATAACGAATTCACCAAACACAACCTGACTGAAGAGCATACAGGGAATATGTGCCAGTATCTTGAGTATGGGTTATCAACTTCTACACCCAGATTAGAACTGCATAATGAAAACTCACAAAGAAAACTCAGCAGCATCGTCCACTTCCCCTTACCTATAGTAAATGCCTTTCAAATAAGTTACTGAAACACACATACACACACGCACACACACACACACACACACACACACACACACACACACACACGCACACTCACGCACACACACACACACACACACACACACACACACACACACACACGTCGCACACACATCTCACACACACACACACACACACACACACACACACACACACACACACACACACACACACACGGGTCCACAATGTAATTTCAAAAAGTCAAAATCTCAAACATCAGAATCCCGACATTCAGAAGTTCGAGATTTTGAAACCTCGAAATGCAAAAAAAAAAAAAAAAAAAAAAAAAAAACTAAAACAATAAGTTAGATATCACGTTGCTGCAGGGTGGCAAACCCCCCTGTACCCTCACACCCTCTGCTACTTAAATATACCAACTCAGAGATTGCACTACAGTGAACAGAATGGTAAAGTTACCAATCAGAACTGTTGGGTGATCTTACTTGTTTAACTCTGCGATTTCAAAATTTCAAACATCCAGATGTTGGGATTCTGATGTTCATGATTCTGAGATTTTGAAATTAAGAAGTGGAGCCACACACACATACATGCATACACAAACATGCTTTCCAGTGAAGGTTGGCAGAATTTATTAATTCTGCCCAGCTTTTGTTTTGATAAAGTAAATCTGCCAATACCCTAGATTATGGGACAAATGACCCACCAGTTACACTATGCCTCTTAATCAGTAGCCAAGTACAATTATAAAAAACAAACCACTGATTACGTGCTAAGCAGCCTGGCTTGGAGGTGGATGCAGCAGTTTGGCAACCTAGAATACTAAATAATGCCATCTCCACACATAATAAAAACTATCTAAATAAATACCCAACCACAAGATTTTAAAAGTGAATAAATGAAAAAAAAACTTTATTTTGAAAATAAAAACATTATTAGAGTACTGATACAAGTTAAATATAAGCTGAAGTATATGCAGTTGTACAACATAACAGAAATTAATTACACAAATAGAATGCAGACTTGGAAAACTCTGAAACAAAATCAATAACCTGAATAAATTAAGCTCAAAGAATACTGCATCCATTACTGAACTATGTTTCTAGAGACTGCAAACTAAATTTAAAAGAGTAACTTGCACTGGAATGCCTTAAAAACGAACAGCAAGTTTCAGCTCAAGATATTTTAGATTATTGTTTTCCCATATTATTGCAGTATAATTATCTCATTTTTCTTGCACAAAGAAAACCTGCACAAAATCAGCTGGAAGTAAACACAGGATTTCACATCTTGCTTTTACTACTTGCACCATGGCCCTTTGCATAGTGTCCTGACTACCCTGTTTTGCTGTGCCTCCTGCAACTGCATACAGAGAACTTTTCATCGGTTGGAAATTGTATAAACCAGTCATGCAGTATCAGAGCCCTTTTATTTTATCAGACTTGAGCTTTTGGTTCATAGCAAGAATTTCCTTAATAGGTGCGACACTCAGGGTCTGCCACAGATGAGGATGTCCATAGTCAGAAACATCTGTTATTATTTTTGTATTTTTTTTGGCAGAATTAGGTTACAATTTTCTACATGTTTTCCTCTAGCTTAGCTGAAAGAAACAACAAATACAGCTCTGTCAGTGTATATCTTTTCTTTTTATTTATTTTGCCTTTGTTTGCCTGGAAAGTCCAACTAGTTTTAGCTAAACTTCTTTCCAGTGGAGGTCCAGGGAGAAAAGCTCATATTTTTACAAAAATTATCGATATTACACATAGAATGACAGTGTAGAAAAATTATAGAGGTATTTACAGAGTATATGATATTTTAAACGGTGTGCCTACATTTGCAGAGTACATACATAGGTAAGTAAGTAAGTAATGTCTATATATTTAGAAAGTATATCACAATATGCATAGCATTGTATATCTTATTTACAAGGCAACCCTATGAGTCTAAATCAGTTGTAGTATAGATATTTTCCATTTGGCAGTGTAGCAGGGAGAGAAAAATTAGCATACAGAGTACAGTCAATACATTTTTGCTAAAAAGAGATGACAGCTTTCTTAGAGGCAATATTTTGATGGTTAGTATTTAGATCCTTATTTTCTGGAGAAAGAGAGAAAAAGAGAACAAGATAGGAGGGGTTATAGTTTTGTTTGATGTGTCCAAGAGAGATTCAATGAAAAAGAGAGACAGAAAATAGAGATTGTTGGAAAGGAACTAGGTAGCGGAGTAAGGGAACTCTGTGCATTAAAGGTATAGAGTACCTAGTTAGTGATAAGTTTATGACTGTTAACACAGGGAACTCTGTGCATTAAAGGTATAGAGTACCTAGTTAGTGATAAGTTTATGACTGTTAAGACAGGGAACTCTGTGTATTAAAGGTATAGAGTACCTAGTTAGTGATAAGTTTATGACTGTTAAGACAGGGAACTCTGTGTATTAAAGGTATAGAGTACCTAGTTAGTGATAAGTTTATGACTGTTAAGACAGGGAACTCTGTGTATTAAAGGTATAGAGTACCTAGTTACTGATAAGTTTATGACTGTTAAGACAGGGAACTCTGTGTATTAAAGGTATAGAGTACCTAGTTACTGATAAGTTTATGACTGTTAAGACATTTTATCTGGTTGTAATTGCTAAAAGGTTTGCATCTCATTGTTATTAAACCTATTCATAATAATATATTAATAAACTGTTTATCTGTGTTTTACTGATCATGCAACCAATGCAAATGGTTTTCTCTCCTTATTTATCAGTTAGCACTGGGGTACCTCAAGGCTTAATTCTAGGAGTACTCCTCTTCAACATTTTTATTAATCATCTTCATACCTCCATTAAACAAGCAAACCTTATTCAATATGCCAATGACCCTACTTTAAACTGCTCCTCTAACAATCACACCCATCTTCAAAATATAACTCAAGGTGCATTCAGTTCCACTGAGTCCTGGGTCACCAACAACCATCTCCTACTAAATCCCACCCCCCCCAAAAAAGTATACTATTCCTGCCCAAACAATTCCCCCTGATAACTCAAACTTTGCAATAACTTCTCTTAACAATATTATAATTGATGTCATTTCACGCAATCAGCTGTTAGGTGTAAAGTTTGACCTACATATCAATAACAACATAAGAAAGACCCGTCAAAAACTGAGTGTGTTGTATAGGGTTAAAAAAATCATCATCATCTCCACAAAAGTAACTCTAGCTGCTACATATCTCTTACCATCCCTTCTTTACGCTTCCCCTATTCCAACTAATCTTCATTCTTCTCTTCAAGTAAAACTCAGTTAATGCGATAATAAAATAGCTAAATCTGTTACTGGTCATCCCCTCAATTCTCAACAATGCTCTTCTCTTAAAACCTAAATTGGCTAGAATTACCCCACCTGCTGACTTTTAATCAACTAATGTTAACTCACAAAATACTGTACAACTCCTCATTTTCACAAACAACCTCAACATTACTTCAACATTATATTCCATCTCATGACTTATGTTCTTCTCACAAGCATCTACTATCAGTTTATAAACCTCAAAGATCAAATGATGTTAGTCTGTACTCACACACTGCTTTGCCAATTCCTAGAATAGCATTCCAGAATCAATCAGACTAATACCTCACTACTATTCCTTTAAATCTCAACTGAAAGAACATCTGTCCAGTACCTGGATCTGCCCATGACCCATGCCATCTTAGTGCTCATTACTTTTCTCATCTCTCAAGACTTATTGACCCAAGTTACTACCCCTCTGATCTTTCATCTCTGTATTATAGGAACTACTAACTTATAGCTAACTTAGACTGCGGTGGTGGTGCTGCGGTAGCGTTGTCGCCTCACAGTAAGACACTGTCCAGTTCGATTCTCAGCTAAAGCGTCTTCTGTGTGGAGACATGCGTGAATGGGTGTACCTTCATTGAAGGTTGTGCATCAGAGCTGGCAACTCGGCACGTAAAAATCTACTGCCAGTCATTAGCGGACCAGAGTTCCGCTGTGGCAACCCCTAACCGGGAAAAGCTGAAAGATACAAAAACTAACTTATAGCTAATTTCCAACTGTTTCTTTAGACTCCACTTGTATCTCAGACTTTCCCTCCTTAAGTAACCATGACTGTAACTACTGTAAAAGTTCTTGAAACTAAAGTTTGTATATAGTGTGTTCTAACATTATTTTTTATTTTTCATGATATCCACAAACTGTATTTGTTTGTTATGCTGACAGTCTTTGAAATCAATGTAACAATGTAACTTTGTAATCTTGAAATTGTTTCTGGAGCTTTTCCCCCCAGGCCTCCGCTGAAAATGGGTACATACCCAGTCAGACGTTCCCGGTAAACAAATATCAAATAAATAAATGAATACATTTCTTGTAAAAAATTTCACAGTGCAGTTTCTGTTTTCTTTTGCAGATTTCACAAAGCTTAAGTGCATCTTACATATGTGTTTCGGTCTGAATTAAGAAAAAGAAAAAAAAAATACATTTCTAATCAATTTCTCTCCCATGACATTAGAGTGAGTACTAGTTTATTGAGACATTTACATAACTCATTACATCTGAGTGACGCCTACAGGTGCATATGCAGTTAACTCCTACTGATGCCTGTAGGCATCAAATATTGCTTGTTCATATTTGCATCAGTAATTCCAAATTCATGCTATGTACAAGGTTTTAAAATATTTCATGTTAAAGCTTACACAATACCAAATTCAACTGCATTAATATTTGACCCGTCTAGTACAGATAAATAAATATTAACAGTTGTTTTTATGATATTAATTTATATAGATATAATTTTCACATCTTCCCAAATATCTCAACAACCAGGTAACATAGACAGAACTTATTACCCTCATATGAAAGCTCTCGGCTAGATGAATAAAATGTTGCTAACTGTATGTATGGAACTTGAGCGGTTGCTGAGATATTGTTAGTTGTTTACAAAATATTACAAATGTAATAGTTAACTGTGTTTATTGTGACTTATAAAATTCATTTTAAGACCTAGAACCTAAAGAATACTTACCGCTATAAAAATAGTTTGTGCTGAATAGTTTGCCATTTATACTTCTTTCATAACCCCTATGGTTTCAGAGATATGATCATCTGTTTGAAATGTGAGGATATCATTTGATTCTGTCATAAGGCTTAGGCTCTACCCATTGGAAGTTACACTGCAAACTTCCTGAGCTCCATTGGAGTGAATGAGATAAATATGACAAAATATGCTTACTTGTATAATAGTATAAATAAAACTGAGCATCTCTCAGGATGTAGAATTTATACATATTTAGGCCAGTTACTGCATAGGTTGGATCTAAAGGAGAAGGAATTTCAATGCACATCAAACATGAGCACACCCAAAGGCTAGCTAAACAGTACGACACTTGAGCTTCTCCACATCCAGCTTACCACAATAAAAGTCCAATATCAAAACTTTGCAAGCTATAGGTCCCTGTTCATGATCGGGGATGCCCATATCATATACTTGAAAGTGCTACAGAGACTCCCTAGTCCACCTGACATAATACTCATGGGTGACATTATCTACCTGAACATTAACTGGAAATCACACGACATGAAAGATGCATACCCAGAGATTCCTGGACTTTGTTAACACAAGCACCCTTGAACAGCTAGTCTGCATGCCCACCAGGGATCTAAATATCCTTGACCTGGTCCTCACAAACATGGGGGCACAATTCACCCTCCCTAGTCTAAAAACCTTACTGGTCATGATGGTCAGACCACAAACCTGTTTCTTTTGAAATAAATATTAAGCCCAGGAGTCCAGGTAAGATTTGGAATATTTATAAATTATTCCAAGGATAACCATGTCCTATTAAGTGACAGTTTAGTAAAATTCAAGCCCTTCTAAGCTAGCTATACAGAATTATTCACTGAAACCCTGTGCAGTCATGTAAATAGCTGCATACAGACAGCTGTACATACATGAAACATAAGACAGTCTCTGAGAACAAACAATCCTGGTAGAATTCTAGTAAAAAATGATGTATAACAAAAGAATTAAAATTATGTCCAAAAACAAGAAGGATGTTGCTCACCAAGGTAAAAAACACCATCAACAATTTTAGCTATTAACCCAGGTAACTAATCAAGTCCAGGAAAGCCAAATTTTAGATAAAAAATAGCCTCTACAGTTAAGGGCAATCATATGGATTTCTTCAATTATGTCCTCAGCCTTAAAAGCAACACCAAACAATGTGCCAATCTAATGGTGAATGGAACCACCTATACAGAGCCAGATGATACAGCAAATATTCTAGCTGATAAATTTAGCTTTATCTTTACCCCCTTTCACCGTGACTTACCCCGCAGTATCTACTATCACAAGACAGCAGATCCTCGCCGCTCTCTCTAAAACCAAGAACTCTGGGTCATGACAGTATCTCAGGATGCCTCCTGAATAGCATGAAACATGGTCTGTAAAACCTGCTAGAATCTCTGTTTAACCCTAGTCTCCAGACAGAGTCAGGGAACTACAGACTCATAAGTCTGACTAGTGTCTCATTCAAGGCCATAGAATGAATTATAATGCATCTGATAAACAATGATACAGGAAACATACATGCACTGCATCCTACAAGGTTTGGTTTTGTCAAAGACAGGTCATGCCTACTTAACCTGGTGGACATCTTAGAGAAGATCACTGAAGCTATGAATGAGGACAAAACAGTGCATGCTGCCTACTTCAACCTGGCTAAGGTGTCTGTCAAAATATCTCACTCGAGCACTGTATATAAACTTACGAAATTAAGCATAAACCCATCTTTCACCTGCTCTTTTGATAGGTGCAATCCACTTCCACAAAGAGGCCAGTAACAAGTGGACATCCAAAGGGATTTTTGCAGTGCTCTCCTTCTCTGAAGTCAAAGAAAATGGCATGAGCCTCTGGCTGGACAAATGTGGAGAAGATTGCAATGTCACTGAATCCACAAAAGATGCAAACATCCTTCATGAGGGCCTGGCATAGACAAGAAACTAGTGACAGAGCCATAGTCTAAACTCAGTGTGAAAAATGTATAAAAGTACCCCTTGGAAAGACTGTCATCCATGGAAATGACCCTATTTTAGCATAAATTGGACTAATGGATGGGAAACTCACACATTTACACATGGTTTGGTAACTATATCCCTAATGGTGTAGCCTGTGAACTTTTGTTGTGTACAAGTCTATATCATAACCACAAAAATCCTTGTAATATTGTCTCATCAGCTGTCTTTTGGTAAATTTTGGATACACCTGGCTGGGCTTAAAATGATTTTTATACTGACATCCTAACCACCTATGACTCTATAATCACTGAAATTTAAATATACATATATAGATAGACAAATGTATCAGTGGCCAGTATATTAAAGATGAAAGGTTGATGGGTTTATAAAAATAAGATCAGATAAGTAGTACACCAAAAATTCTGTTAAAGTTGTAACTGGGAGCAACAGGTTAAAATTATTTTTTTAAAACGAGTCGATTACATTTGAGTCTTAGATCAGAATTTGTTAGTAGTAAGATTAAAGATGCAGTCAAACATTTTTCCGAAGATGGTACGTGTGAAACAGAATGTCACTCCAGACACTGTGGCTCTGATAATTATGTCATCGTTTGCTACTGTACTGCTCAAAGTGTTTCTAAAGAATGAGGAGTTGAGAGTTGGCATTAGTTTATACATCAAAAAATTGTGGTTATTACAGATGCACAGAATTATTCATATATTCAGATACTCAGTTTTCGAAAGTGAGTGTGCACATGAAGGTAAATTAAGTGGAAATATATGTATACTAATTCATCAGTGGTACATGAAAGGAAAGGCATTTTTTTCTGAAAATGAGATCATTATTTTGGAAATGATCATTACACAGTGTAATATTTAAGATATTCATTATCATTGTTTGTTATAGATGCCCATCTGTAAATGCTTATCACCATTTTGACTTACTTAGAAAATTCCATATGGCTATGACCAGCAGCCTACTTTGTCAATGAGAGATTTTGACTCCATAGATACTTACTCGACAATGTTTGCATCTTTGTCCCCTTAACGATCAGAATTTATATATGTACTTAATCTTAAAAGTATGCAACAGATAGTGAAACCACTTACAGGACAGAATAATATATTAAACTTAATAATAAGTAATGCCCCTTGCATTACTTACAAGTTTCAGATTATTAAGCTATTCTATGACTATTACCATTCTTTTTAAACTATTGAATTGAATAAAGGCCAAACCTTGTACTAAAATATATCAGCACAGGTGGGTGAATTTTATAAACTTAATGATGTAATAAGCAAGACATTATGGCATGTACTGTTTACTAATGAAACAGACAATCACAGAAGGAATATGCTATATTAATATGTTCGCAGTCATTAGAATATGCATTAACAACAAAAAGTAGGAGTGGATTTTCCAAGCTATTCTGGTGGTAAGGAAATTTAAAACATACATACTCGATCACCTACAAATACAATCCAGCAATTTCAGTTAATTCATTGTACTTTCTTCCAAGATTGAACATCAGTGCAATACCTTGACAAAAGCTAAATGGATACCCATTGAAGGCTGTGCACATCTCACCCTTGGAGCTCTTATGTTCAAACTGCTGAATCAAGATGCTTCCCCTTTATAGCTGCACAGCTTACTGTTTGAGCCTCAGTATATCATCTTTGATCTTTATTAGTACCTCCTTAGTAACAACTCACCGTGAGTTCCATTGCTCCAGTGCATCGACCACAGCTTCTCAGCCATAGCTCCCAAGTTATGTTAAGCACTTTAGAAGAGAACATCAACCATTTTCAAAATTCTAACAAAAATATGTTCTCATTTAAGGACTATGTCCAAACCATAAGAAATATGTCTCGAAAGTACAGTGTGTTATTATTTAAGTTACTATTTACAAGGGACCTTTTAATAACTTTATTGAACTGTTATTGGTCCCCCTTTTACAGTATAATTCAAAACTATCTCTATGTTGTTTTACTCAGATATGAAACCTCAAATCAGTATAATGTAAGTTTACAAAATTATTCAATGTCATAATGAAACTTCTTTTGAGAGATTAAAGTCATTCAGTCTCTATAGTACTGGTTACCACTTGGTATGACACAAACACTGCACAGCATACTAAAGTAATAAGAGATTAACATACAAGTGCACCATTGGGCATCATGATCATTAATATTAAAACAATTACAGTCATGGATATACCAAGGGACTTTTACATCACCCAACAACTACCTAGGTTATGGGTCATAAATGATATAAAAGAATGTGAAGCAAGATTATATCAATGGATGGGTGATAAACCTTTGCCATAAAATCTTGGACTCAGTGTTCCTAGATAGCTGTATAGCCTGAGCAATAAAATTAGTCACTTATGGGCATATGGATTTTAACACAAACAGCAGATTAATATTAGTGTCAGTGTGGTAACATTAAACGGAAATACTTCTTACGAGTGTTCCAGCAAAGTACTACAAAAATGTGAAACCCAGCAATTCTAAATGAAAAAGATAACATATAATCAAGGTGTGATAGCAGTGATTAACATTTGGCTGTGGCTCTCATGGTAATAACCTAACGGTATTATCATTCTATAATGAGAGCTTTACCTTTGTGAATTACAATGAGCATTTATGGAGAAACAGTTCATAACATACAGCTGAGTGGGGTTTATTACTCTTCCAGTATCTCTATCTTGCTCCAAAATATATCAGAGCAGAAAACCTTGTGATATTGTGGTTCATGTTCATCTTCCTGAAATGTGATTCATGTGTTTCAGTTAACACACAGGGTTAATGAGTGACTGCTAATTATTTGTAATAAAAGCTTGACATTAATTACAAAAACACATTAACAGTCCTCTTAACATTAATTTCACTTCACAGAATGTCCAGATATGCATCATTACACTAAACAAAATGCAAAGAACTAGAGACTTTCATTAAATGGAATGTTAATAAATAGACGGTTTCACTGAACACAATGCAAAGTCATGGATGACTTAATAATCACAAGCAAAGACTTGAGCCATGGCATGTGCTTTAAGTACTGTGTTCTCTAGTCTGTAAACCTAGAGAGGTAATGGTTCTAAACTCACTGCAGCCAACTGTGTGTGTGTCTGTCTCCATTACAAATTACAAAGCAAAGTCATGGATCATTATACTAAATGTAATAGAAAGAAATGGACCATTTCAGTAAATAGAATGCAAAGTAGTGGATTATTACACTAAATATAATGCAAATATAAGGGTGCTGATGATTATTTTATTTCACATTATTTCACTGGGGTCATACACTAATCACAACTGACCATTTGCAGGTACTGCCTGGGTGAAATAATTCACAAAGAAGAAAAAATAAAAAGGAAACAGAGAGTCAGTAACCTGTACATATCAAAAACAAAAACAGAAAACAACAATATGTAACAATACATATATATATATATATATATATATATATATATATATATATATATAAAGTAAGAATTAATGGGTCTATATTAGAACATCAAAAGTTTAATGGTTCGAATCACTAAAGGTCGACCTTTAATGATCGAACCATTAAAATGTCAAATGTTCAGAAAAAAATAAATAAAAAAAAGAAAATCTAAAGGGTGTAGGCAGGGGGGCAAGCCCCCCTGCACCTACCACACCCCCTGCTACTTAAATATATCAACTCCGAGACTGCACTACATTGAAGTAAATGGAAATCTCGCATTATGGAGATTTCCGTTTACCCGTTTGACGTTCTGCACTTTTGCTAGTCTCGTGTCAACAATGTCGGATATGACATTGTTGGCTTTCAAGAATACAATAGGTAACCGGAATTAATAGATGTAGCAATAATTAGGAGAAAATTGTATATTTTGCATGAATGAGGTTTACACCATGATGGAAATGCTGTGAGGTGATGAGTGCAGGGTGGGACAGGTGGAGTTAAGTGGTGTTAATAGCTGAAAGAGTAACATTGTAATGCTTCCCTTTTTATCATACAAACCTGCCCTCTGCATACCTGGCCTAGTAACATAATCTTGCAACATCTATGCACAAAGATGGCAAAGTAGTTCACAGACTGCTAGATGCAGGCTGTACAACTATGTAATCCAATAATAAAATATGCCTCCATTAAGCCACAGTTATTTTTCTTGCTTTGTGTGTTTTAGAATATTTGTATATCTATGAAACGGGCACTTGTATTGTTTGATTTGATTTTGCTAGCTGTTGGAAGCTGAGCTGTCTCATGAGAGCAAACTGAATTGTAAACATGATACAACTCAGAATAAAATATTTTTTTTAACTTTTATTGATCCTTATAATATCTGGAGTTCAGGGACTGGTACAAATTGAGGACATCATGAACTGTTAGAATTTAAACTAATTCCAGAAAGACATTTGAAAAAACTGGACATCTCAGAATATCTGCAGTGGTAGCACATATTTCTCAATATTAGCCTCAGATTCAAAGCTGGAAAGACTGCTGTGAGATATTACATTTTTTTTTTTGCTAACAGTATTGATGCATCACAGAAAAATCCATTTTAATAAGCTTGGCTGGAGCAGAAACACATGGTTTAATGAAAAATCTGTTTCATCTAAAAAAGCTAGGCAGTACACATTTGAAGACCTGATTAGCTTACTAAAAAGTCATTTTAATTCAAGGCCATCCATAGTTGTGCATTTCTCGAAGTTTACATTTTTGCAATAGGAAAGCTAATGAGTTTATTGCTGGGTTTGTTATTGAGCTGAGGAGATTAGCTGGGTGTATTTTGAACAAGTTTTGTAAAACAATGTTTTACAGTAGACATTTCATAAAACTAGTATTCAAAGAAAATTGGTGTGTAACAGACTGTAACATTAAAATTTATACATATGCGTACATATATGGATTAAACTTTAGAAAAGAAGACTTTTTTTTTTGCAGTGGCGATTGTTAAAGAAAAAGCTTGTTGAGGAACAATTTAAAACAGACTCATTTTGAAACTAGTGTGTGATCACTCCACTAAACCCCCAAATTAGGCATTGACATCTAGAAATTAATCTGCAGTTCCCTGTGACCAAGTGAATGAACATATTAAGTGAATCCCTGATACACTGACAACAATATTCCCTGACACAATATTACTTCAACTGACTGATACATTTATTAGTAGAGTTGCTGTCAGAAATGTAATGAAATACAGAAGATCTGTTTGCAGGTAAAACAGAGACATGTTTGCTTAGTAAGATATGTATCTGAGTGTTAAGATAGATAGCTAGACAGACAGAGGTACAAATAGATAGATAAATAGATAAATAGAAAGATAGATGCAGTGTCGTATTCTTTATCCACCGAAAGTTTACAGTTACTCAGAATCCTCATATTGTCTTCTGTTCAATTGATGGTTTAGTTGTGCAGAATTCATTAAGCTGAAATAATGAAATGTGTACTATTTAGTGGAACAGGTGCTTGGTTACAACTCTTCAGTACCTCCTGAGTTAATTCTTAAACTTGTGCAATATGCATCTTAGCTAACATTGTTAGTCTCTATCACATTTGCACTCCAATTATTTACCCTCTTCGTACTTCAAATTCTTGCATGAGTTGCAGACTCACAGAGACATTCAACACGCATCCTGACTATTAACTACAATATAAGGCACAGAGAGATTCAGAAAGGTTACTGATGACAGTAAGACTATTTAACCAACTGTTGTAACCATTTCCTATTCAGAGGTGACCCTATCACTGTGCTGTAACATAAAGAAGTGCAGCACCATGGCTAGCTGTCTCTGTGACTTACTGCAAATTCTAATAAGGCATTCAGGAGGTGCAGACTATTTTAATTAGCCATGTGCAGTTCCAGAAGTGCTTGTGATAAGGCATGTATGCAGTTGAGCGATTCAGAGAATCATATGACTAAGTTAGTACAACCATCCATGATCTTTAACTCAGCCAAAAGTTCACATTCACCTATTACTTTCAATGGGTAAGAGTGCATTAGAGTTAAGTGCTTGGGACTTTAGCAGACAGTTAATGGTGAGGTGTGTGTGTGTGTGTGTGTGTGTGTGTGTGTGTGTGTGTGTGTGTGTGTGTGTGTGTGTGTGTGTGTGTGTGTGTGTGTCTGTGTGTGTGTGTGTGGGGGGGTGCTCATACCACTGAAATCACCAAAACCTATGAGCAAATTGTGCAATATTTGAGGAGGAATACTAGACACCAGGGATACCTAACAGTTAATAGAAAACGATTTTTGCAGGATGAAAGTCCTATGTTTAGAGGATGGGACACAAGACAGCAGGGATGTAAAAGTAAGCCACAAAAAGCTTTCAATCCTGTACCCTTGGCAAACAAGCCAACTCCTTAGCAGAGCTTTAGTTCTCTATGCTACACACCAGTGATACTCCTAATGTATTACCTTAAGTCACTCAAAAAAAAAGTTAAAGTAAAATGGGAGGGAAAGTTTCAAACCCTGCCCACTTGGCACAGAAAGCAGCTTGTTAACAGCCAAAAGCATTAGCCCCATACAGTTAATGAGGAGAACATGTACTGCAAACCATAAGAAGTATGAAACTCTAATGTCTGGTATAATTTACTGTCTGCAGTGGTTCATGAGTTACAAGGGACAGGCCACATATAAGAGGCATAATCTGGAGCATTCTGTAAAATAAGAGACAGTGGAGACGAATGTGGTTATATAATTGTGGGTGTGGACACCATACCTCTATACGTCCTTGCTAAGGCTTCAGGAGAAATCCTCAAGGAAAATCAGATGACACCAGTGAGAAGTTTTGAATTACTACACAGCATCAATGGGACCAGACGGTGTCTCGGGCTGCGTCTTTCACGAGCTCCAAGAAGAACTAAACCCTCATATAAAGTTACTGTTCAATCTCAGCCTTACTACAGGATATGTACCCAAGGAATGGCGCACAGCAACAGTGGTCCCACTCCACAAAGGTGGTGCCACAACAGACCCCGGAAACTATCGTCCTATAAGCCTGACTAGCCTAGTCTGCAAAGCTATGGAGTGTATCATCATGGAAATCAAAAACAAAGACATTGGGAAGCTCCAGACACTGGATCCTACCCAATTTGGCTTTGTTAAGGGCAGATCGTGCCTCTTGAACCTGGTCAACTTCTTTGAAACAGTTACTAAAGCCATAGATGAAGGGAAGGTAGTCCACACAGCCTACCTGGACCTCGCAAAAGCCTTCAACACAATACCCCACTTGGGCATCATAAATAAGCTCACCAGCTTAAATATCAACCCCTATGTCACAAGATAGGTTGCAAACTGGCTCAGGGATAGAACCCACATGGTCAGAATAGAAGGTGCCGTGTCAGACTCTAAACCAGTTACAAGTGGTGTCCCACAAGGCTCAGTCCTGGGACCTCTCTTGTTCGGTATATATTTCTCCGAGGTACAGGCTAACATGGGTGGACTATGGCTGACCAAGTTCGCAGATGACTGCAAACTGGGTGCTGTAATCGACTCTCTGGCTGACACAAGCATCCTCCAAAAGGGTCTCACAGAGATGGATAACTGGTGCCAGAGCCATGGCATAAAGCTAAATGCCAAAAAGTGCATAGTCATTCCCTTTGGGAAAAACAAAGTGCCCACAAATTACCACATAGGTGGTAATCCATTAAGTATGGAAGAAGTAATTAGGGACTTGGGGACCCAAGCAGATAGCAATCTCTCCTTTGATAATCATGTTGCCAAAGTGGTTAGAAAGACCTTGTATATAGCCCACCTTATCATGAAAGGGTTCACGTCTAGATCAAGAGATTTCATTGTGTCCCTCTACTCATCACTTATCAGGCCCATAATTGAGTACAATGCCCCATTTGGGATGTACCTTACCCGACACCTTCAGCAACTGGAAAGACCCCAAAAGTATCGCACCAAGAGGTCAAGAGGCTCAAACAGATGCCCTATGCAGATCGGCTAAAGAAATGCCAGCTCTACTCAGTTGCGTAACGCCTACTCAGAGGCGATCTGTGTCTGACGTATAAAGCCATGTCCAACCCAGAATTAATGGACATGCTTCACCTCAGGAAATCCAAATCCCTTAGAGCTACATGCTCCAGGGACTTGAACCTCAGCACAGAAATAAATAGGACATGCTGGAGGGACAGATTCATATCCCAGAGGCTCCCCTCACTCTGGAACAAAATCCCAATCCATGTTAGGCAGAGCCCCTCACTGACCCTCTTCAAGAGAAATCTTGATGAGTGGATGGGAGATTGTAAGTTTACCCCTGGGATCTCTTCTGTATCCCTGCTTGACAGAGGTACAGTAAACTAACCTTAAAAGGGATACCTTCTGTGACCTACTATTCAGAGGCACAGTCAACTAATCTAAAAGGGTGGCAAAAGCCAAACACACTCTGGCTAGGCTTATAAATGCCCTAGGGCAGATAGCCTAGTATCAGCCTTTGAACCTATGAACTCAGTTAATAATTCAATAGAGCAACAGGTCTAGCATCACAGTGTGCTTTTCAAGCAATAAGAAAAATGAAACTCAGACATGATTTACAAGGACAGAGATGTAAAGAGAGGAAACATCAGGGATGTTCTATTAACTCAGGGACAGATAAGAGGTATGTAGGGGGATTGTGTGTGTGTGTGTGTGTGTGTGTATGTATATGCATGTAAATGCGTGCAGGTGTGTGAAAGAAAAAGTCTCCCTTTGCCAACACATTGCATGAGCAAACTGAGCTGCTTACTACAGGAAACTGCTGATTTGCACTGGCTGTTATTACTGGTGGTTCAGCAGCACACAAATTAGCCAACAATGAGGGCTTTCTTTATTGCAGCTGACATGTATCTTAATCAGATTTTCCAGAAACATAGAAACAGTCCCATTTGCTGCACTTTTTACATCCCATAGTGGGATTCTTTCAGAAAAGTGAAATACTTTATATAAATAATTCCTACTGTATCATTCAGCCATTCAGTTAAGTTTAATATGGCATGTTGTTACTTAATATGCATGGCAGTTGTCAGCACAAATTACTATGACTTAAATTACTAAAATGCAGCATCTTAATACTGAGTGGCCTCTACTGACCTCAAATGCTTTTCCCTTTTTACAGATTATATGTAAGGAGAAATTTACAAAACAGTGGTGATACAACATTTTGGGACAATAGATTCATAGAAGGGTTTGCCATTTGGTGGTGTGAACATTGGCACTAGGCCGTTGTAATTGTTGAGGTGACAGCCTGACCCCATGCGCAAAAATGGGAAAACAGGGTTGTGGATGGATGTGAATGGATAGTAAGAGGAACAAAGTGACTAGAATTTAGACATGTTTACCAGAAGATACAAGTATAGCAAGCATAAGCAAGAAACTCACAATCATCTCCTATTATTCGTCTATGTACTTAAAATGAGACAGCTCCATGCTAAGGCTTCAGGAGAAATCCTCGAGGAAAATCAGATAACACCAGTGAGAAGTTTTGAATTACTACTTCAACTCAGTTAATTCTTCTGTTTTGCCACACTCCACAAAAATCCCACATACCAGCCCAAGAAATATATTCACACTGTCCTATCAAGCTTCAAAATCATGGAAAAGACATCTACTGAAATATTAACCAGCAGCTCAGTCCTAAAAGCAATTTTAGCAATATTAACTGTTACTTGGCTAATAAGCATTTAGTTTAACCAATCAACATATGCCTTACTGTACTACAAAATGTAAACATCATAAAGCCTATAACATCAGAAATGGTAAAGTAATTATTTTTTGAAAATCTTATTAGCAAAGAAGAAGAAAACATGTAGAAACTGCAACAACAACAATAACATCAATAAACACCAAGATCAAACATAACAGATGAAAAAGTACACAGAACCCTTCACCTACTCCCTGAATAAAACACAACCTATAAAACTATTTGTATATTTAATATAAAGCTGTTTTTGAACTTTTTACCTTATTTGGCTGTTTCATTTTATACCATAAAAAAGATAACATAATCTTTTGTTTTTTTTTTCCAGTTTTATATTAAATAAAATTTAAAAGGAGGAAAACTGAGATACCCATTTAGAATGTGAAAATAGTCAAAATAAATTTAATATAGAAAGGTTAATGTTATTTGTTAACTTGATTTATAATGTAATAATGTAATATTTAGAAATGATTTTAAATAAAATTCACCAATTAATATCTTTTAATCATTTTTAATTTTTCATAATGAAAATAAAGAATAATTTTAATTGCTTTTAAGTGCTTGGTGGCCATCTCTATGAAATGTGATCAGTTGATAGATTCCATGTTTAATCAATTTTGTGAAATATATATTTTTAATAAAGATGTAGTGATGATTAAATTATATAAATTTTCATTAAGTGCTTTTGTTGAAGGGAAAGTTAATATTGCTAATCTATAGTCTGTGTTAATAAGTCTGGTTTATTTGTTTCTATCCTAATTATTACATTTTCCTACAATGTTTTTGTGTATTTGCAAGACCAAAATGTGTACGTAATGTCAGCATTGCATTCCTGGCAAGCTTCACAGTTAGAGGAAGTACTAGGGTAAAAGGTAGCTTTGTTTGTGGGTGTAAGATAAGCATTATTTAAAATCATGAATTGGGTAAAAATGAAACTTTTTAAATGAGTGTATTTAATACCATATTGTACTGATTATTTTTTACCATTGTCCCATTTAATATTAGGATCAGAATTTGGCTATAATGAAGAATAGAGTTATTTACTTTTAAATTTTCTTTCAATCACTAGTTTATAAGGTTTGGAAAGTTCCTTATTTTGGGTTGATATGTACAAGAAGTCCTGAAGAAACTTGATTTTTAGGTATCAGGTCTTGACTCTATGTACATTTTTATACTAACATTGCAAATGATTTGATTTAGAATGGAAAGGTATTCTTTGGATACTTTTAATTTTTGTTGTTTATACTCTACTGAATTGGGTCTAGTGGATTTAAAACCTTAAACTAGTTTGCACTTTCTTAAGTGGAAGTTTGATAAGTGAAATGAGTGGTTATTTAAATGTATATTTCGATGTTGGTTAATGGGTTGTAGTCAATCAAAACTGTATTTAAAATCAAAATATATCATTAACTTCTGAAAATCTTTTAGCATTTCTATGACAAGTTGGTTCATTTTAATTATTGCAAGGATATGATGGCAAATGTTTTTACCATAGAATTTTCCAGGCCAGAGTCCATTTATCCTTATTAATATCAATATTTATAGTAAACCAAAGTCTTAATGCTCTGCTTATCCAGTAATACAAATAGAAGTCATGTAAATTCAAGCCATTAGATTTTGAAGCTGTTAGTTTATGATATTTCTTCCTTACTGACTTAGGAAACCAGATGAACCTTGAAAGATTTGATTCAGGTTTACTGAAGAATTTAATATATAAAGAGTAGTTAAGAGGTGGAAAATGGAACAAAATTGTTGGTAATATGTTCATTTTTATTACTGCAATTTTGCTTAAGAAGGAAATATTTGTATTAGATCATCTTTGTAGGTCATTTTGTACTGATAAATATAAAGTAATCATAATACTCTGCATGTTTTACGAGTGCAGAACTAACCTGTGATATCCACGGTTATAGTGAAACATACTTAATCATTAAAACTGTGTATGCTGACTGAACAGAGCAATCAGTGGGCCGATTGTAAATTGAGCATTACTAACAGGAGTAAATGTGGTGGCTATATCTCTTTCTGGATGAGTATTATTTTTGCACTTCAGTATGATCATCCTCCATAAGAACATGTTTTTGATAAATAAAAATGTTTTCTATATATTAAACACTACGGATGAAATAATTGATATCAGCTAATATTAATATACCATGTTATGCAGCACTGGTTTCAGAATCATATAAATGCACATTTATTTATTTGATATTTCTTTACTGGAAAAGTCTGACTGGGCATAGAACTCATTTTCTGGGCGGTCCAGGGAGAAAAGTTCTAATAACAGGATATTTAATACATGTACGGTAATACACAATTTGTAATACAAGTGCAATGACAGTTGAGACAACAGTGCAATATTTACATAATGCAAATGAGGTTAACATTGTGTTTCTAAAACGTTCACAATGTGAGAGCTTGCTTGTTTATGGAAGAGAGATAAGACTAGGCTTTACAGATGAGTTGTTATTAAATATACCTATGTGCTGTACCATACCTCCCCATCTCGTTTTCTTAGTCAATACCTCTCTTTAACTCACTCTGTTACCTTCTCTTATTGTCCCGGGATCTCTTTAACACTCCTACTCTATTGCTACCCTTACTTACCTCCTGCTACTCTTTTAACTCACTCCTTTACTTTCTCACTTGTGACTTACCTGCTAAACCTACCTTCTCTACAGATTGTCTTCCTTGAAAGTCCACTCTTTTGTCTCTACTTGGCTGTACTTTCCCCCTCTGCTCCCTTAACCCTTAGTATCCTTTCCTTTCTCGTGGCAGCGTTTACTTGCCAGTAGCCACTTCTCACCTTTGACCATACTCTAGCTGCTCTCTCTATCTCCCACCTACTCCTGTATCTTGGCTAGTAATCTCCTCCCCTTTCACCTACCCCTCTGTTCTCTAACCTCACTCTGCTTATCTTGCGTCTCTTGCCTCTCACTTGTTTTTTGAAGGTTACACCCCTCCCCATGTTCTCTTATAACTTATAAATATACCCCATACTCGGGGAGGCCATTCTCTCTCTCCTGCCCTCTACCTGGCTGCTGTGTACCCTGCTCGTGTGCTTGTCCAGCTGTGAGTCTACCATTTGTTTTTCTTACATGATGTATTGTAAATGTCCGTTTATTTCTTAAATGTGTTTTAATTGCATTTTCACATAAAGCCAGCTGCTGCTAAATGACTTAAACGAGTGAAACATGTTGTTTTCTGACATGATGTATTGTAAATGTTTGTTTATTTCTTAATTGTGTATTACTTGCCTTTCACTTATTATCGTCTACCTCTAAATGGCTTTTATATTGTGCCCGGCGTCCTTGCTGTACCCACTCGCTACTTGTTAGCGTTTTACTTGTGAGCTGTCACCTGACGACTCCATTCACTACTTGCCTAGAAGGACTTTTTTAGTGATTACGGAATTTATTAATCTCAGATGTAATTCTACTAGTGTTTGATTCCTAAATGCCTGACTGTCTATTTGTTAAGAAATATTACTCACTTCCTACCTATTTCTAACTGCAGACACCAGTTGACTCCCCTTGTTGCATCCCATCGCTACTTACTGGCATCCTGCACGTGGATGCTAATCTAGCGACTCTTTCCCTGCTCGCTTAGTCATACTTTCATGCCATCCTTGCTGTACCCACTCGCTACTTGTTAGCGTTTTACTTGTGGGCTCTCACCTGACGACTCCATTCACTACTTGCTTAGAAAGCATTTTTAGTGAATATGGAATTTACTAATCTCAGATGTAGTTCTACTAGTGTTTGATTCCTAAATGCCTGACTGTCTATTTGTTAAGAAGCATTACTCGCTTCCTACCTATTTCTAACTGCAGACACCAGTCGACTCCCCTTGTTGCATCCCATCGCTACTTACTGATGTCCTGCACGTGGATCTGAACCTAGTGACTCTTTCCCTGCTAGCTTAGTCATACTTTCATGCATTTAGTCTTTCCAGATGCACATATATTTTCCCCAGTCTCTATCTCCTTATGCTTGGTGATTCATAATCTATTGTGCAGTATTCTGCCTTACTGCTGCGAACAGTTATTTTCCTCTGTCCGTTGTTCTTGATATAAGTGTTACTTAACTACAACGGTTCAGGTTTACAGTTGTATAGGTATTGTGTATGTAGCTGTGGTATACATTCGAATAGTTACTGTGTATGTAGCTCTTTTCTTCCTAGTGACATGTTTGCATTATCCATGTTAGATTGTTTGATGTTACAATTTCAATAGTTACTTCTACTGTTGATTACATTTGAATAAACATAGACTGCAGTTATTTATATCATATCATTGCTACCAGTTTGCATTTTTCTATTTGTCCTCAGAATCCCGGGGTTCCTGCATGTTTGTACTCTTTAGATGTTCCTTAATGTGTCTAACTCATACAACTGTGTGTAATTGATATTTTTACTTCTTTGCTCTTCATTACAAAACTGTTTACCTTACTACATTTTCTTCTTCTTCATTTACCAGCCTGTGACCCAGTACATCCCTGTACTAAATCTCCAGAACCTCACCCCACTGGAAGCCTCACCAAATTTGTCCGAACTAGGACTTTACATATCAGCTCCCAGAAAATACAGTCCACTACTAGATTGTGAAAGTATGTACTGAAACACATTCTAGAACTTCGAGTTTATCTTAAAGTGTATTGACACTGCTAAATTAGACAAGTTTCCTAAGCAGGACAGCCAGCAGCCAAACACCCACCCCACCTATTCTAATTCTATGGTCTCTTAAATAAACCCCTACATCCAGCCTTTCATTCCCTTATCAGTAGTAGCATACCCCCCTCTCCATTAGCCTGTCACCCTTGCAAGTGTATATTTGGTGCTGTACAGTGACTAGCCAGTAAGTGACGCCTCTCCACGAACTCTCTGCACATCTACTCCTATACCTATGTGCTGTACCATACCTCCCCATCTCGTTTTCTTAGTCAATACCTCTCTTTAACTCACTCTGTTACCTTCTCTTATTGTCCTGGGCTCTCTTTAACACTCCTACTCTATTGCTACCCTTACTTACCTCCTGCTACTCTTTTAACTCACTCCTTTACTTTCTCACTTGTGACTTACCTGCTAAACCTACCTTCTCTACAGATTGTCTTCATTGAAAGTCCACTCTTTTGTCTCTACTCGCTCCGTTCGCCCTGCGGGCTCACTTCACTCCCATACCCTGCCCCCAATTCCCACCCACCCCCAGTATTCCTCCATTTATTCCTCCTCAGAACACACCCCCACTCTAAATTACTCCAATCACACCCCTCCCTTCATCACCACACCCACTCACTACTTCTTACAACTAACCCACTACTACCTCAACTCCCTCATACCATACTAACTAAAACCTCTAACTAGATCTCCACCTAACATACCCTTCAACACCTCCTTCCAACTTTAATCTCTCACCTCCATAACTATTTACTCCTACCTTATCATGTCCTACTAGTTACATATACCAGTACTTACCTTACTCTTATCAGCTCTATCTATTACTTATCTCCTCACCCACTATGAACAACCCCTTCACTATAAACTCCACATCCCTTCCAAACATTCTTCTACACCTTCTATAACAAAACTCCCTAACTTCCAAACTACCATTTTTAAACCCAGTTATCTAATTGCTAAATTTCACAGACTAAAACACATCAAATACAGTAATCTAAAAACTAAACATACAGTTAACTTTTACTGTAAACTTCTCCAACCTAAGTACTTTATATTTCTCCACTCCCTAACAGATGGAGACATTCATCCTAATCCTGGGCCAACACCTATCCCTATCACTGAAAATAGTCCCCAAGCCACAATTCCCACTTTTCCTGTAATCAAACCACACGATTCACTATCCATTGCTCATCTTAACATACGAAGCATGTGCAATAAAATCCCTCATGTTCATGCCCTTCTTGATGTCCACCAATTTGATATCCTTTGCCTATCGGAAACTTGGCTAAAACCTTCAATAAAAGACAACGAAATCATTCCTCCAGGCTATAGTATTATTCGGTTAGATCACACATCCAAAAAAGGAGGAGGAGTAGCAATTCTCTATAAAGCACACATACAACTAAGTACTGTAAATCTTAACCTATCTTTAGACTCTAGCGCTGAAATAGTTATCTCAAAATTCCAGCTTAATAGACATAAAGCCATAAACATCATCTGCGTCTATCTTCCCCCAGGCAATAACATTGCTACTCTAGAACACATACTCAACGGGCTTTCTTCTCAGCTCCCACAAGAAACCATAGTCCTAGGAGACTTTAACATTGATTGGAATTCTTGTAGCAGTTCAAACCCTACCAACCACATTAACTTTTATGGCTTCTCACAAGCTATTAACTCCCCCACCAGAATTAACAAACTGAACAATAAAGAAAGCATCTTGGATTGGATTCTGACTAATAGTCCTCACCACACATACATAACAGGAACACTCCCAGATGATCTTAATGACCACCTGCTAACATACATAATCAGACATAAAACCAACCCAACCTTCCCTAACACTATCAGAACAGTTCGTTCCAAAAAGCATTTTATCCCTGAGCTTTTCGAAATAGAACTTAAGCAATGTAATTGGTCACCATTAAAATCCCTCCCAATTAACAAAGCAGTTGAATACTTCAACTCAACATTTCTAACGATCCTTGATCACGCCCCAATACGCTGTACAAGAAATAAAACTAAACCTGCTCCTTGGCTCTCAAACAATACCAGGCAACTAATCATTCATAGAAACAAATCTTGGGCTAAATGGCGAACTACTAAGAACTCTACAGATCATCTAACCTTCAGACAGCAAAGAAATAACACTAAAAAAGCCATCCTACTAGATAAAAAGAACTACTATCTCCATCTACAACAATCCTCCCTCAAGGAACCTCAGAAGTTTTGGTCTACTATTAATAAAATTCTTTATCCAGGTGCAACTATTACCCCCATCCCCTCAGGTGCTAATCCTGAAAACTCAACTGAAACAGCAAATGCCTTTAACTCTTTCTTTACCAATACTATCCAAACTCTGGCTAGCCAACTTTCCCCCAATATCTCACAACTACAAACTTCCACCTCCAAGTCACCCCCAGTATTCAAGTTAGAACCAGTACCAACATCATATATTCAATCCCTTCTCCAAAAGCTAAAAGCAACAACCCCCTCTGCTGATAAACTCCCAGCTGAATTCCTGCAAATAGCATCTAAAGCCATAGCTTATCCCATCTCCATATTGATAAATCGAACCATAAACGAAGGTATTATCCCATCCATCTGGAAAGTTTCTCATATTATCCCATTACACAAAGGTGGTAGCTCCAACGACACGTCCAACTATCGTCCTATAGCCCTGCTCTCTCCACTTGCAAAAATAATGGAAAAGTGTGTCCACAAACAGCTAATGAACCATCTTCTCCATCATAACCTACTAGCTAACTGTCAACATGGATTTAGACCTTTCCATAGTACCTCTTCTGCCTTGCTTTCCTTCACTAACTGTATCAACGAGAACCGCAACAAAAATATCCTCTCCTCAGCAGTCTTTGTTGATTTATCAAAAGCTTTTGACATGGTTAATCACTAAATCCTTCTTCACATCCTAAAGTCCTACTCACTGAATCCACTTTCAATGAACTGGTTCACATCCTATCTAGATAACAGACAGCAGGCTGTACTCTGGCAAAATAGACTATCAAACCTTTTGCCCATTACATTAGGTGTTCCACAAGGATCCATTTTAGGCCCTCTCTTGTGTTCCATCTACATCAATGACCTCCACTTAGCCATCCCTCTCTCCACATGTATTCAATATGCAGATGACTCTACTATAGTCTGTGCAGCCACCTCTCAAGCTGAACTTCAGGCTCATACACAAAAAGCTTTTAATATAGTAGAGAACTGGTTCTCTGACCGCTGCCTCCTACTAAACCCCAACAAAACTAAACTTTTACTCTTTACACCAACCCAAAAGACTACCCCTGTACACTTCAGTATCACATCAAATAATGGCACCCTTATTTCTCCTGATCTAACCACTAAACTGTTAGGAATCACAATTGACAACAATCTCAACTTTGATACCCACATTAATGCCACAGTAAAATCAGTTAACCATAAATTAGGATCCCTCTACAGAATTAAACCTTTTCTTACACCACTGGCCAGGTCCACTATAGCTAGAACTCATTTACTCTCAACTCTTCTTTATGCCTCTCCCATTTACACCAACCTCTCTAAAAGAACCTTCACAAACTAGCTATATCCTATAATAACATTGCCAGGTTCGCTACAAGCTCCCCTTTTAGAACTCATCACTGTCTTAATCTGAAACAACTAGGCTGGTTAGAATTTCTTAATCAGATACAATTTCTGCAACTTACAATAACATACAAGGCCCTTTATCAACCCCATTATACTCCCACACTCTCTAGCTTCATTATACCATACAGTAATCTCAAAAATTTACGCTCCTCTAACAAAATGCTTATGCAAATTACTAAATCTAAAAACTTAGCAGGTGATTCCTTGTTCTCTAACTCTGTCGGAAAAGTATGGAATCAATTACCACCCGACCTTACATCTCTGTCCTCTCTCCCACTTTTTAAAAGAAATCTAAAGCTATATTTCAATAATCACTGGTTATGCCCATGTTCTAACCCTGACTAACATTCTCTTGACTCTAATCTTTTACCTTTCTCCTATTACAACCTTCTTAGATTACTTCTATACCCTTTTCTCTCACATAGAAATAAGTGTTACTAGTACACCCTTCTAAGACTTGCTTCCAGTATTTACATACTACTATGTTTTATATTCTTTTACAATTTCTTTAGCATACATGTTTAGGCTAAATTTGTTGCAGTATAAATCTGCCTTAATCATATAATTATCGATGTATAAAACTGCTTCTATACTATTCTCTATTAATTGTTTGTATAAATATTGCTGTATAAAAATGTTTTTATGTTATTCTCTATTAATTGTATGTTTTTTCCTGGAGCTTTTCTCCCCGGGCCTCTACTGAAAATTGACATATATCCAGTTAGACTAGCCCGGTCAACAAATGTAAAAATTAAAAAAAAATTAAAAAAAAAGAGATAGAGGGGATGGCGGACAGTGTAGAAGATGGGAAGAGTGATAGGAAGACGAGATGAAAAGAGAGGAAGAGTAACAGAGGAAGTGAAAGAGGTAATGATGTACATAAACTAATAAGTATAGTATTCCTTATATCTAAATTCATTGAGTGTTTCATTATTCTGTTCAGCAGCTCTGATCTAATTATAAATCTAGAGGAATGTCAGATATAAGTACTCAGGGTTCTAGAAGGCTTAGAATACTAACATCAGAGTGTATTTTATGTATGATATATAATCAGGCAATTCCTGCTACACTGATCATCATGGTTTATGGTAACCAGGTTCCTCCACATGCAACAGTTTAACCTTAATATTTTATTTCCATGTGGTCATGTATCTGGATTCATCAAATCAGATTCTTCATGCTACAATATTATTTTGGGTTTAGCCTTCAAATTCAGTTGGATACTGCATCAGTGATATTCAGCTTTTTGATTTGGTGGTTGTTTCCCAGTGTTAGAGTTTGAGTCTCTCCATCCCCATTCTGTGGATGTACGTTTAGTGATTTGTGATTGGGTGTTTAATCCCTTCCAGTCTGTTGGACTCATGATCATGGGATGCAATCAGAGAAGAGAATGAATGAGCACAGACACTGCTGCTTGTTGGAGAAGTTTGACAGTTTGTTGACCATCCTACCTGCCTTCTCTTATTATAGACTAGCTGGGTATGAAGCGGGACCATGGAATAAGTGTCTGACCCAAGGCCTGGTTGGCAATGCCTTTACTGCATGACCCACTCACCCAGCCCTGCAGCTTTTTGAAGCCTGTCTCTATACCAGTGCTGAGGTGAAAAGCTCACTTCCACCTGTGTACTATCACTTATCCATGGCCCGTAAGGAAGATGATCAGGGGAAGCCTCAATATCATTATCATTGCCTTTAGACACCAGACCAGATATCAGAAGACCCCAAGTTACTACATGAACACAGGTTTTCCATAGTCAGGGCTTTATCTTTTTACTTCAACACAGCTGGCTAGGAAAGAAGAGTGTTGGTTTAACAGTGCACAACTTACCCAGAAATGATCTTAAATAGAAATGCAGATTTAAAACATTTTATACATGTGGTAGAAAATACATCCTTCCATCGTCAATTCCTTTTCCCATTTTACACATGGGTTTGGGGTGTCACTTCCGCAATGATAATCATGTCGAGCCAAGGTTTACATTGCCGGGTGGCTAGCCCCACCACAGTACTTCATTCATACCACTCACTCATGCACACACTCTCCCCTATGGCCGATTTAGAGTGCCCAATCCATCTACTGCATGTCTTTGGAATGTGGGAGGAAACTGGAGCATCCAGAGGAAACCAACATGACCACAGGGAGGACATGCAGACTCCTCACAGAAGGCACCCCAGCTGAGAATCGATCTGGAGAACCTCTTGATGTGAGGTGACAATGCTAATCACTGCAACACTGCAGCTACCTGTGGTGTAAAATATCAACAACATAACTTCAGATTTAAAAATGAGAAATTTTATAAATGTAAACTGTTTGGTCACACTGGAAAAAAGACTGCAGAACAAAACACAGTTTTCATGAAACAGATTGCTAAAAGATATATACAAATATTGAAAATATGACTCAGTATCTGTAAATTTACAATGCCAAAAAGTACATACAAAATTAAAGCACTTCAAGTTTAATGAAGAGAAGTGAAATAACCAAAAGAAATACATTATTGAGCCTACATCAACAGGACAGAGGGATAATGAGATGACTATGGTCCAGGTGAGCTGAGCTTGAATAGCAGCTTGGACACTTGACACAGGCAGGTGGGGAAGGGTGTGTATAAGGTGGGGGGGGGCACATCCTCTACATGGAGGTTTTTTTTGTTGGAGATCAGGGAAACATCTTCAGAATGTTGCTTTTGGATGGGCTGTGTCCTGCTGACATCAACGCTTTGCAGAAAAGGGAGGTGGAGCAATGTTGACTTCAGTTACATGGATAACCAACGAGGTGGTAAAGATCAGCACAGGGGGATGTGGGAGTAAGAGAAAGCACTCTTTAGCAGCAGTGTCACATTGCTCCAGGCAACTTGGTTCCCTCCCTGGTCCTGAACATAAGTCAGAGTTAGTCCAGTTGTGATAAGGTAGATTCAGTACGTATGGAGGATGAAATGAGTCCCTCTGAATAGCTGATAGTCAATGTGTGGAGTCAAAAAATATAGCAAAAAACAGTTATTAAGAAAGAAAACTTCTTCAGATGTTATATAAGTAACTTTTGCATTAATTAAAACATTTCTTGACAAATCACTGAAAGAAAGAGATTACACCAAAAAAAAATGTTGTCAAAAATGAGTAGCAATTGTTGAAAAGTTAAAGACTGCTCTCAGTAGATGCTTTTTGAATGTGATTTACAAATGCCTGTTAGCTATACTTACTAAACCTAACAACAGACAAAAGATTGTTAAATGCAATTCTCAAATGTTTGTCAATACATAGCTACAAATTTTAGTTTGCTTTCTTTCAAAACAAATTTTAAATCGGAGGCTTCATTTAAGCTTGGTGAATAACAGGAATGAATATTATTTCACATCTGCATTACTTTTATTCAAACAAATACCATTTCCAAAATCTTAATGTTATATATGTATCCTGATACTGTTGAAGTCTCGAAGTAATCCTCCTTTTCTTACCTGTTGTTCCATTATTCTGTCTTTAAAGCTCTTGGATTCTTTGCCAGCATGGAGTGCATCACATATAGTAGTGTGTACTAGTCCTAGGCAGTGATGTCTGAAGTTAGAGGTTTCTGAAACAACTTTACAGTCTAATTACGAGCACTATTCCATTTATCTAAAACATGTATTGCTTACGTTTTTCATTGCAATTGCTCTGTAAAGTAGTTTGGGTAGGAGTATAGCTTTGGACAGTGAGCTCTTGGCAGCAAATGAGAGGTAAGGTTTGATTTTACAGCGTACTCCTCTCTCTGTTCACATCATTTCCTCTGGTATTTCTGTATGTTCAGAAGTTGATTATCAGAGATGGTGCCAAGTCTAACAATGGGTTCATTGACTTTTACCTGATGATGATTGTATTTACTTGAAGGTGAACTGTAATCCATGCCTTACTGATGTTCTTGGAAAAAAAAAATTAATTTGTCTCCCCTCTTTCAGTAACAGTTTAAAGTTCCTGAGTCAGTAATTTACCAAGCAGCTTTTCAGGAGCATCAGCAGATTGGATATGGATGGAGATATTGCTGCACTGTATTAGCGTTAAGTCCCCCACTCAACTGAGAAATGTGTGCTATCTCTAACTCTGCCCCTAACCATAATGTCCAGCTTACCTTAAAATAGCTCCTTAATAACTGCCAATCAGATACATTTAAGCTGAATCTATGATAGGGTTATAGGTAGTACATCAGAAAAGGAGATTTGTTTCCTTTTTCGATGGGGTGAGTTTGCTGTTCAGCCTTGTCAATAAAATGAATGGCTGGCATGTGTTTGTTGATGTTTTTGTATTGATCACTTAATATGCTAACCATTCACAGACACATAAACACACACCCACACACAGACAATATAAACATATGTATGTATGCATTTATCTTTCTGTGTGCAGCAATTTTAAGGAATTCATTAGGTAATTTATCAGCTGCTAGACAGCAGGGTTTGAGTTTAGAAAGGAGAGATTTTATGTAGTTTGTTTGGAGTGGGGTGAAAGAGAAGAGGATGGGAGAGTCTGAAGAGGGAAGGGGTACAGTGAGAGGCTGACTAGTTGGATTACCAAGAAGAGATGTGATTGAGTTAATGAAGTGGATATTAGATTGGGTAGCTATTGGGTCTGAAACCTTGCAGTTAGTGGGGGGTAGGGGTATAGCCTGGGTTGTGAAGATTGTTAATGTTTTGCCAACATTTTCTGGGGTTAAATTGGTGGGCTTGCTGATCTGAAAGAAAATAGTTTTGCTTGTCTATTTTTATCTGTCTGTTAGTCTGGTTACTTAGCTGCTGATATGTTGTGTGGTCTGTGTTATTTTTGGTAGTGTTTTCTTACAGTTACTGGATTATTCTACATGCTGATTATATTATTACTCCATTTGTAGAATACTTTGTAGAATACTTTTCTACGTGATCAATGGCTGAAATAGAGACATATAAATTAGTCCTGGAAAGCAAACATTAAGTACATATTTAAATTACATGAGATATTCATTTTTTTGCTGATAAAAATGATACAGTGGGCTTTGTATCAAACGAATATTGCTAAGCAACTGTAACAAAATGTTTAGAACCTGCAGTATTCAGACCTGCTAGATTAAAATATCACCAAAACTCGGCTGTAAATCAGTCAAGCACTAAGTTCAGTAGATAACAAAGACAAAAAATTGCCGAAGGTCAAACAGGTGTGCAAGAAATCTTAAAAGAAGGAGCAATGAAAGGTATGATTTATGATGCCTGAGAAGAAATATTTAAAAAGTGCATCCTGTAAATCTGTAATAACTAATAAAAACATATTAAATATTAAATGCATGTCCAGGGAGCTTATATATATTGCCAAGTGATAAGATCCATATTTAAGTGAGGGAGGAGGGAGTTAGATAAATTTGTGGAAGAAGCAAATACAGAATAACTGTATTGTTTTTTTTACCAAATAAAGAATCTTAAAAAGCCCTCCACACTTCTGCAGCTGTGAGATTTCATAATGATATTATTCCTTAACATAACTATCATTGCAGGCTGCCTGCACTTGTCAGTAAGAGTAAGCATATTACTACAGTGAAACAGACTGCATATCTAAGTAATTGATGTTGTCCAAGTCTATTAATGATGAAATGAAAAACAGAAGCATATTTATCAATGATCAGTAACTTGCCACTTGACATTTCTGCATCATATATACCATATGCAGAAATGATGTCTCTGATATCACTAAGGAAAGTAAACATTTTGTACCTATACAACTTGCTGTTATCCTGATCCATCTTAGCATTCAGATATCACTTGTCTTTTGGCTAAGATCCCCATTTCCTGGAAGATCCCCTTCATTTCACTCTGGATATAATACCACAATGGATTTCTGTATAGTACCATGTGAACCATGGGTAGTAATGTGCTCTGATTTTTGCAGAATGGTTGGTCTTGTGTGCAGGTGTATTTTGCAGGCATAAAATTTGCATATATGAAAAATGACATATCTCATGGTTGTTCAGAAGGTATCATAGCATAATGATTGAGATGCATACCATACAAAATTCACAGTACCTAGTTCTTATGCACATTAAAAGTGAGGACATGTATTGTATTACTGAAATAAAAAAATATAAACAATGAAGTACAGGAACTTCCGTATCTAAATTAGAGTGTGAGGGACTGAGTAAGAATATGCCATCTTGTTAAGTCTCAAAGTATTTTACTTAAAAGTACTCAGTTGCAGATCTTTCTCTTTATGAATATATATCTATGTATATCTATCTATCTATATATACATATATATATATATATATATATATATATATATATATATATATATATATATATATATATATATATATATATATATATATAGGTCTATATTAAAAGCCCAAAAGCACTAAACATCGAGTGTATGTACATCGACACATAAACGTCGATCTACATACACAGCGAAACACGGAAAGAGCAAAATTTGAAACGCCGAATATGTTTCCTGGTCAGCAGTGTGATGGTGGGGATAAGGAACTATATCCTTTTCCCCACTATAGTGCTGTCTCGGATTTGGTATATTTAGGTAGGAGGGTGTGGGGGGTGCAGGGGGGCTTTTCTCCCTGCAAAAGCATGTTAAATTAATTATTTAGTTTTATGTTTTACTTACCTGTGTGGTGCATTCTGATGATGGAACTCGTTCAGCATTTTGGATTTCGCTCTTTCAGTATTTTGCTGTATATGTTGATTGACCTTTATGTGTCGATGTACATACACTTGATGTTTAGTGCTTTAGGGCTTTTAATATAGACCTATATATATATATATATATATATATATATATATATATATATATATATATATATATATATGTACATATTTATATAGACAATAGAAAGTAATGTATGGAATGGGGGGGTATGAGTAGCATTATCTTTTCACAGGAAGACGTTCGCCAGCTCAGTTTGCAGCTGGAGTACTTTCTCTGTGGAGACTGCATACTTCCCCTATATTTGCATGAGTTTTCTCTGGGTAATCAGGTTACCTGTCATCTGTCAAACGCATACAATAGTCAGACTGGTGAATCGAAATTGTCCTAGGTGTGAGTACTCTGTGTGTAATATGAAAGGAAGGGCTGGCAATTTACTTCCATCTGCTCCTTGCCTAGTAAACTCTAAATGGTGGGGGCTGTTCACAGAGTTTCTATAGGAGTCAGATGCAACTCAGAATGTTAGATGTATGGGAAAATTCTGTCAGATATTGAAAGAATTTAGGAAGGTGTAGCAGCTGCATGCACTGAGGACTTTGCCTTTTCAAAATAAATGATGAAGAGTGGAGGAGGCGACATGTTGGAAGTGTGGATAAAAAGGGAAAATAAGTCTCACATGTTGTTCTTTGAGATGATTAGGAAATGAAGGGTGGAACTAAGCCATGTTTGGCAGGACGTTTATGAAAATGTGGCTGAAGATATTTATTCTACTTGTTTGGTGCAGAAGATGGTAGTTATCATGGAGCAGAACAAACATGAGTGAAGATATTAACAATAATAGGGTGGCTAAAGATGATAGCATACAGGGGTTAGGAGAGTATAGTGGTAGAAGTAGTTATGAAAAGGAAAATGTTATATAAGGAACATTTTAAAGCAGGTAGAAGGAGACGAACGTGGGAGAAGACAGAGGTGAGATAGGTGAAGAATACTGAAGAAAAGATGGAAGAGAATGAGAAAGGCAAAGTGGTATGTAGACAGGTGTTTAAGGTTAAAATAGGTGAAGTTTACTGAAGGTGGGATGAAAGAGAATGAGAAAGACAAACTGTTGTGTAGAGAGATGTTTAAGGTTATGAATTAGGGTGAATGGTAGTAAAACTATGTCATCACCACTAGGATTTAAAGGGGGAGGCAGATCTAAGGTATGTTTTGTATTTTATAGATTTACCTGAAGTCTTTCTTTGAACTACATTATCAGGAAGAGGGATTCAGGTATACCTGAGTATTTTCTTTCTATTTATTTATGTTATGTTATGTTTAAGCAAAGATGTGTAAGGTAGCCTGGTCTTAGACTGACATGATCAAAAGCAGTAGATATTCATAAAGGATATAATAGCTAGAAACTCAGGGTCCTACTGGCATTATAATTTTATGTGACAAAAAAATGATAGCTGTCTACTCATCCTGAAGACACCAAAAGAGATAGTTTCAGAACAGGGGATGCAAGAAGATATGCTCTGTCTTGGAGGTTTAGAGCACAGATCATGTGATGCTCTGCTGTCATTCTGTCATATTAAAGTCGCATCTTGAGGTGCTTCACTCACAGTATACGACGTACCATGTAAAGATACATCAGTTGACTGTTTCTGCCCAGCTGCTCTGCAGGAAGCAATGGTGTCATGTAGAAGACTGTGGCAGGACTGATGGAAGATTTTTTTCTCATTTTTTTCAATCTGGGCTGAATGATCTCTGCATCACACGCTGTCTGTGCTCCTGGATGAGAGACAGGTAGAGTACACTGGTCAGCCTAGACTTCTGAATTTTTAATTGCTATTAAATTTCATTTGCTTTCATTTATTTTTAACTGTTTAACTGTCTTCAGTGATACCTATAGCCAATTACAGGTTATTGCCTAGTCAGAATGGCACTGACAGATGGGTTACTTTTATAAAAAGAGAGGTCTCCCAGAGTGAGTAAAAAAACATATTGGGCTGATTATGAGAAGACAGTGTTAACAAATACCAGATATACAGAATAATGTAAAAGAGGGACTGAAGTACATGTACCCCATTCTGTTTTAATCCTTAATCCCTGTAGAAAGGAAATGATATATTAGGATAACAAAGGCATATGAAGAGAGAAGGAGAGATAAACAGCCTCAGGTTTCAGATGAGGCAGTTGAAACTAATTTGAGAGTAGAAGCTCCAGATTAGGACAATGCTTCAATCAAATGGATTTCAGCAATCCCAGGAAATATTAATCAATATGTGCTATCACTTTCTACACATGAATGGAATTCTCTGATGCAAATGTCTGGTAATTTGTTACGTACATATCACAGTCAAGTGCTACAGGAAGATGTTGGCGTTGGGGATTCTAAAACAATTCCCTTATTATGAATCCTATCATGCATTACACTCCTTCTTTGGGAATTGCAAGCAGTTCAAGTGTAGAAAAGTGTGTAAGTGAATAAGAAATTGATAAGAGGAAAGGCAAATAGAGGGGAAGGCTAACATGCCTGAAAAACTGGCCAGTATAAATAGGAAAGTCAGGTTTTCAGATTATCAGTTTTGTATTTAATAGACCTGTAGGCAACTGGTGTCTTGACAAAAATTTAAGAGAAGAAATATATATGTTTAAGAGTTAACTATTTAGAATTGCTGAAAATTGAGTTCTTCTTAGTTTAATTCCTCTATGTGTTTTAGTTTTCTAATACCATGGCCGGAATGGACCCTATCCCTAAGTCAGTATATGGTTAAAGTTCATGAAACTGGTATTGTTTCAGTCTTTGATGTTGGATAAGAGTGTTCTTCTCAGCACTAACAATGTGTTCAGAATTGCCTTCTTCTGTAATTCACACAGGCTTACATAAACTGGCAGGATATTTAAGTAGGACTGTAAATTCTTTTTTATTAGACATGTTGCTTCTACTGTTAGAACTGTCTGGGTATCTTTCTTTCACATTATTTCCATTTCTGTTTGCAAATCTTGGTATTTTACAACTTTACTTTTGTCTTTCTCTATACATAAGACACTGTAATCAGTGGGTGCAGCAATTTCAACGATCAATGCTATTTTTGGTCTTTTTTTCCTGGATTATCATATGTGGTTTTACTGCATCCATTGTTTGAACTATTGGTAATAGGTGATCCCAGGTGATATAAACTTCATCATTCTCTATAATGCTTTGTGGTTCATGTTTCCAATCTTCTCAGCTACTTCCATATTGTAATGTTTACACAAAACCCAGTGAAGCAGTCTTGCTATAGTATTGTGTTTTTCAGTATACAGACCCTCTGCTACAAGTACAAGTATGCTGCTATGCATTCATTTCCATAGGAGTAGGAAATCATTCTGTAGAAACTAACTAATTTGTTATTGGGATGCGCATACTGTATTGAGAACAATATAATCTACAAATACAATGATGTTAAGGTTGAGTAACACCTGTGGAAGATCATTAATATAAAATAAGAATAGAAGTGAGCCTAAAAATAGCAGTGTATGTAATGGTACAAGATATTGTGATCCTTGTACATCTTAATTAATGTTACATTCAGTGATGTTACTGAAGCTTTAATGAAAGGTAATGGAAGTCTGGAAGGAGCTATTTATTTATTCAGTAATCCTTTGCTAGCCAGGTTAATCCTACTAGGCTAGTAGCACCTTTTCAGGGAAGACCTGAGGTGGTATTTATATTAATAAGGGAAATTTGGCCAGGGTATTGGGAACTTCCCCCACTCTTTTCAATAAGTGCTATGGGATCTTTTACTTCCACCTGAGCTGCAACCAACTCGGGCAGAAAGGGGACAAGGTTTAAATAGAACTCAAAGCCTTCCGCACCAAAGGCAAGCGTCCTACCTGTTGCACCACTGACTCCATGTGTGCCATAGAGAGAAAAAAAAGTAGAATTCCTTTTATTTATGCAAATGCATGTCAAGGATGAACTCAACCAAACAGACTGCATAGCAGAATAGAATAAAAACCTTGCCCCATGTTAAATCACATAATAGCATTCTGTTTTGATGTTATATTATGTTAAAGCTGTGAAAAATAACATGTAGCCCTTATTTCATTATTTGTTTGAAGAGCCTTTCCTTTGCCTATGCAGAGGAAACATTATTCAAATGAATCATGTAATCCTATTTCTTATGTAGTATATATAACCATGTTCCATAGCATTTTTTTATTAACTGCACTTGGTTCGCAGGTGAACACATCCTAGTAAAGATAACACCCTAATTAAACTGATTCAAGAATATCACACATTTTGAATGCCATAAAAAAGTGCAATTGCATAGACTACATAAATGTATCTTTAAAGAGAATGGTGTCAATAAATAACATGAATACATATGCCAGTGCTCACAAGCCAGGTATATAAAGCATTCTGCAGATGATTTAAATAACAGGTATGTAATGTTGCTTGACAGCCAATTTCAGGATGTGCTTAGCAGCCCAACTCATTATACCAGATGACTTTGCAGTAGCTTGTTATTGATACTCCTGCTGTATTACAAATACGGTGCATAAAAAAGTAAAGGAGTTTTATTTTCATTTATGTTTAGTTTATTTCCCACTGAAATTTTAATATTGTAACATTTGTCATCTCTCAGAATTTGCTTTATTACTGCTGTCAGCAGGAGAATGAAAATGCTGTTTCCTTAAAGGATGACATTTTGTCACTAAGAAATATAGGATTTAGATTACTATAACTTCAAGAAAGATAACAGCTTCACAAGGGGAAAATTGCTACCTAAGTATTGGTAGTTGTGGTATACTATAATTTTTAACAGCATTTTATGTGACAGGATGCATGTTTTTAAACACACATCCAAGAGATAATTAGTATAATGAGAAGGCATGTTACTTTATTACATTCTGCTTCCTTGTGTGAATTTAGTACCCAGTATTCCCGAAATAAAACTGCCTTCACAAAATACACAGGCATGCAGCTCTTTCATTGTATTACATTTATAATGTAGGTCGTTTCTAAGTTAATATTTATTTAACAGTTCTACCTGACAGTGCTTACATAATCTGTTGAATTCTGTAAAAACGGACATTAAATGTTTAATGACAAAGAAGAACATGGAAAGAATTTAGAAGAAATGGTTCTTCACTGAAGTTTGACTGTGCACTTGCACACTCTGTTGTGTGCATATTTAATCACTAACAGTTTCAGGTTTATTAGATGACTTGTAATTTTTAAGTAAAGTATTGCATTGTCCAACTTTTAAAACATCTATTCACCACAAAAACTATCTGGTTTGATAATAGCTGTCCTGAGTTCTTGTTTAGAAAACTTTGAATTATGCTCTCATTTTGATAACAAAAGTGAGAAAGAGTCAAAGCACATCAAAATGTGTGATAAATATAGACAAAACACAGCCATAATTTATTTTAAATGAAATATGAATTGCAGTAATTGTTTTTGATTGCAGTGGTACAAAAACCCATGTGGACCAGCTGGAATTGTTTATTAATGGCTCATGTTCAATGTTGTACTGAATGATATCTTAATGATCTTGATGCAGAGTAAATGACCAGGAAAATGTTGTGAAGACTTATTGAAGTTAGTACAGTGATAATTAAAACTGTCATTATCATAGTATATAATGTTTCTAACAAAATGGACAAAAACATTTCTTTTCAGCAGCAAGTTAATGGACCAAGGAACATGTCCCACATTCTTTCTGCTCATATTTAATGAGAAGTCAACACAGATTTAGCCTGGAGGTATTTGACACTTTCTAGTTCATAAAAGTTCAGTTAAAAAACTTAGCAAAGAAGAAAATGATACCTTTGTACACAGTTTAGGGAAGACATGAGTATTTTGCACAGAGTGAGAACAATTGGATCTGGGCTGTATAGTTATTTGTTCATAGGTTCATAGATACTTACTAGAATATTGCTCTGGGATGAGCTTATAAAGCCTAAACTTACATTCCCATGGTAGTTTTTAGATTTGACATTTTGCATATGAGTAACCCAGACATGAGCAGAACTATGATATACCAGACATTTACTCATTGCCACTATCCATAAGGGACATAGATGTTTGTTTTCAGAGTATATTAATGTATGCTCTTATAGGACATGCCTTAGCATTCAGAAGTCTTTCTTTGTTTTTTTTTTTTTTTGTTTTTTTTTTTGTATTTTCTAATTATGAGTGTAGCAATACATTATTTCTATGACCACAATCCAAATTCTTAAGAACTGAATTGTTGGAAAAGACATGCCACAGTAACATAAGTTACCTACTGACTCTCTTTTTCTCACACCTGAGTCAGTGTAGTAATCGCACTGTGAAGTTCTAGATCCGTTTAATTTTAATTATATTGTAGTATAAATGCTGATTTCACAATTCTTCTTTCTACAAAAAATCGACAGAGTGCTGCACACAAAACAAGTTTATGAATTTTGCTTTTTAAAGTTTTTTATCTTATGTCAGTCTAAGAACAAAAATATAGTTTACTCTCTCTCTTTCTTTCTCAATTTGTTTTCCCTTGGGTAGCCTCATTCTCTCTTCTGAAAGTTGTACTATCTTGTACTTTTATTGCTGTTTTTTCATGCAGATTGTCATGCAGTCTTTAACAGCCTCAATTTACTTTTTTTTCCTTGAAATGCACCTTTGGTGACAATTCTATGATCAGGCAATATTTTGTGCATAATATTTTCCTGATTTCTGTGATTTGTAATTTTAAGTCTTACTTTAATTCATTTTAGGAATACGACTAATGTTATAATAAACACACCAGATGTATGCAAAATTTTCATTTCTGTGTTCTACTTTAGTGGCCTTTAGGAAATCCTAATGAAATGTTGATATTTATTTAGCTAACTTAAGTAAGTGACGTCTTTTTAGGAATACAGTTCAAATACATATGGAAAGCAAATACAAGCAAAAACAAATAACTGACATATTGCCCAAACAGAAAAGTTCATTCATATACCTCATCATTAAGGAATTCACAAAATACAATGCAAAAATAAATAAATAAATAAACTAGCTGACCTAATGGCTGATTTAGTAAACTTTTAGAAGAGATCTGCTATGCTGTAAAGTACTGCAATACCTTGTTAGAGCATGTTTATTTCTTAAATCTAATAATATTCTGCCAGTCTGTTCCCTAACATTAGTGAAATTTATTCTGCTAGCACACAGTAAGAAGGAAATAATTGAATAATTAAGGAGACTGGTTATGCTGTCTCTGTGTTTTGAATAACTCTGCAGGTCAGGTTTGTGCATGATAAACTTATATTGTCTCTCTGTTTGGATAATTTGGCCATGTCTGTAGTTAACAAATGAGGTAATGTTAATTCTGGTGCTTATCAAGGACAGCACAGTTATGCAGTGGTTAGGGCTGTCTCATTACAAAGACACAGCTTAGTTCTACAAGTCTATTGTTAGGTTGGGTACTTCTCAGGAGTCTGTGTCTCCCCCTTGTGTCCATGTTAGATTTTCTAGATGCTCAGGTTTCTTCCTTTACCCCAAACACATAAGTGACTTGGTGACCTACCAAACTGCCAGAGTGTGTGCATATGTCTGCGTGTCAGAGTATGTGCTCGTGTGTATGCATGTATGTGCACATGTGTGTGTTTATATATCTGCACATGCATGCATATATGTGTGTATATGTACATGCAAATATATTTGCGCGAGTGTGTGTGTATGTTTGTATGCATCCTGCAGCTGAATGGTATGTTTCTGGTCCTATGGCCTGCCCACCAAATCAAAGCCTAGTTTTGGTCAGCCATGTGTTCAGACAGGATGGCATGCATTTGTCAACATTAGAGAAGAGAATTTTTGCAGAAGATATTTTGAAATATTTGACAAACACTAGGCAGGAATTTTGCCAGGTCCAAAATTTAACAGTTCACAGATAACAATATTTGATGCATCTCAGATGGTTGTTAATGCTGGAAGCATTAATAATAAAGTTTTTTTTTTTTGGAAAACTTACTACATTTCCACAGGATTTATGTTATTGTTTGTGAAATATGGTTAAAAACAATTACTAGAAACCAGTTCTGCCAGGGTATACATGTTTTTACTGTATTAGAAATTCTAACAAAAACTCAGGTGGAGGTGTTATGCTAGGGATTACAGATAGTTATGAGACCTGTGATTATCACATGTTCAGTGATAACACCAATACTACAGACTGTGGAACTGTAATAATAAAGACAACCCTGGAACGTGTAACAATTGTTGGAGTGTATAGACCACCAAAGTCAAGTGCTGATGACCTAGAGGGATTCATACATTTCTTGCATGAAACACAGGAGGGAAGGATAATTCTAGCTGGGGACTTAAATTTACCAGAAACAGACTGGAATAATATTGATTCAACAACATTAGTAGCGAAATTATTCACAACGTATGTTCAGGAACAATTGCTTCAGATTGTTAAAAAAACTACCAGGGGACGGAACATATTAGATATTGCTTGTGTTTCTAAGTATTGTTACTTCAAGTCATGTTTTACCACTGTTGATGTGTAGTGATCATGAATTTATAAAGATAAATTTGTTGCTAGACAATTCTGCCAATCTGAAACTCAAACTAGAGAAGATTAATTGCAGATTATATGGAAGCAAAACCATCACTATGTAAAACTAACAAAAGTGATGTGTTCAGTGGAAAAATGCAGATGGAAAGTGGAAAGTTTTGAAACAGAAATTATTTGAGTGCAAAAAATAAAAAAAAATGCTTAACATCAGGATCTAGGCATACAACATCAGGGGGCTATATTTCCATAAGAACAAGATACCTGATTAAGGTGAGAGACAAAACGTATAAGAAATGGAAGACAGGTTAAACTATAACTTTGAAAACTGAAATAAATGAGCTGGACAAACAAATGAAGCATAGTGTGAGACAAGATCAGAAGAAATTTGAAGAAAATTTATATAAAGATATTGACCATACTAGGAAACCTTTTTATAGCTACATAAGATGTGGAAGGAGTAAAGACATACAAATTGATAAACTGTGTGTGGATTCTGAAATTTATTCTCGGGCACAATAGATTATAGATATAATTACAAAATCTTATGCAAAACAGTTTGGTTCCATAAAGGGGTTGATAAGTTGTCCTAGTGACAGCCAGGTAATCTCCGATACTGGAATAAAACTCGGTTATATTGAAAAAGAACTGTGCAAATTGGATCCAAACAAAGCACAGGGAGGACAGAGGGAGCAACAACTTACAGTGCCATTATATCTATTATTTACTAGGTCATAGAAATATGGGTAGATTCCTCAAGATTGGAGACATGTGCTTATTAAACCTGTCTTTAAGGGAGAGGGGAGTAGGGCAGACGCAGAATCATATAGACCCTTAAGTGTACTGGAATGGAGAAGGCAATAATGGATAAGTTATGGTCAGAATTGGATAGTTTAGGACTTGAAACCATCTATCAGCATGCATATGTTGAAAATAGATCTATTACCATCTATAACATGATGTTCTATAACAATATAATAAAAGCTATGAATGAAAAAGTGTGCTGTGATGTAATTTAAATAAATTTAACTTCAGCATTTGACAGGGTCATACACAAAACACTGCTCAATAAAGTACAGCAATTAGGTATGAATGTACTCTTGATAAGATGGATAGTGGCATGACTTATAAATAGGACATAGCAAGTATCATAGAACAATTGTACAGGTGAAATTTCTGGTTACATTCAGGGTGTCCCACTGGGTCCTATCCTAGGAACTTGCTTATTTAGATTGTATCCTTCAGACCTAACTTTTTCATATGAAGTGTTCTACGGTCTATATGCAAATGACACAGCAAGAGGGTCTCTGGTGCAATTTTCGGCTAGGGTACCTTCTGTGCAGAGTCTGCATGTCATCCCTGTGTTAACGTGGGTTCCCTCTCATTACTCCAGTTTCCTTCAACATTCCAAAGACATGCATCTGGAGCATTTCTCCTCAAGCCTCTGCTGAAAATAGGCTCTGTCCTAGTCGGGATTTCTCATAGGTTCATAGGTTGTTACTAGGCTATCAGCCCCAGGGCCTATACAAGCCTAGCGATAACACTTTCCTGCCTATTTCTTCCCACAATATTTACATCCCTGGACCCCTGTCTAGCAGGGTGACTGACATGATCCCCAGAGTGAAATTCCTATTTCCCATCCAATCTTCAAGGTTCCTTTTGAAGAGCGCCAAAGAGGCGCTCTGCTTAACATGTATGGGTAGTCTATTCCAGAGTATGGGGAGTCTCTGGGTCAGAAACCTATCCTTTCAGCGTGTTTTGTTCATTGTGATGACAAGGTTTAGATCCCTGGAGCATGTGGCTCTGAGGGATTGAGATTTCTTTAAGTGTAGCATGTCCAGCAGCTCTGGGTTTGACATGGCCTTGTATGTTAAGCAGAGATCACCTTTGAGTAGACGTTATGCGACAGAGTATAGCTGGAGTTTTTAAGGCGGTCAGCGTAGGGCATCTGCTTTAGGCCTGTGATTCTTTTAGTGAGGTATTTATGCGGCCTTTCCAGTTGTTGCAGATGTCTTGAGAGCTACATACCAAACGGGGCATTGTATTCTATAATGAGTCTAATGAGGGATGAGTACAGTGGGACAATGACCTTCTTTTTTCTGGATGAAAAGCCCTTAGTGATGAGGTTTGCCACATAGAAGGATTTTCTGACTGTTGTGGTGATGTGGTTATCAAAGGTGAGACCACTGTCCACCTGTGTCCCTAAGTCTCTTATCACACTTTCAGTGTTTAGTGTACTGCCACCTATGTGGTAATTCACGGGTACATGTTTTTTCCCAAAGAGGATAACTATACATTTGTCAGTCTACAAATGTTAAATAAATAAATGAACCAAAACTGAGTAAACTGATTCCCTGTGTTACAGATAAGGCATGTCTGCAAAAGAACTTGATTAAATTGACCATTTGGGCATAGGAGAATAATATGCTGATAAATACATCAAAGACTAAGCATATGAGATTTGAGAGATAAATTGAAAGGTGAATATTTAATGCAGCACATGCTGATTGAAACTGTAGATTCATTTAAGGACTGGATTGTATGGCACAGTGGTGCAGTGGTAGTGTTGTCACCTCACAGCAAGTAGTTCCTCAGTTTGATTCTCGGCTGGGGTGCCTTCTGTGCAGAGTCAGCATGTCCTCCCTACATTCATGTGGGTTTCCTCTGGGCACTCCGATTTCCTCCCACATTACAAAGACATGCATCTGGAGTGTTTCTCCCCAGGTGTCTACTGAAAATTGGCTTTGTTCCAAGTTGGACTTTCCTGGTAAACAAATGTTAAATATAAATAAATATGGGTAGATCCTGCTTTGAGTTTTTCTAATCATATCAACCAATTGGTTAATGATAGTTATAGAACTATATGTTGTATAAAAAGATTTATAAAGTGTAGGAAATCAGAACTGATTAAGTCATTGTTTGTTAATTACATTATACCCAAACCTGAGTGTGGAATAACAATATGGAAACCTTAAAAGAAAAAAAGCATGAGTAAACTGGAAAGAATACAGCAGAAATATATCAAGAGCATCCACTGATGTATGAAAATTTAAGTTATGAAAGACTAAAATATCTGAAATTGTACAGTGTCTCCTACAGATATCTAAAAGGAGATCTTATTCAGCTATATAGGGCATTTAGAGACAACTACCACCGTAGCTATATGGTAGGGCATGTAGGACATCTGAAGAATAAAAAAATGCATGCTAACAATTCACAACCCATTGTTAAACATAAAAGACCATTTCCCTAACTTTGCTGTATTTCCACAGTCAAATAATATACTTATATAATTTCTCTATCCTGGCAATATGCACAACACAGAGAATAACTAAATGTGTTGTGCTTGAGGATTATGGTTTGGATAAATTGTTAGCATCCAGAAGTGTAACAAATCAAGTCAGTAGTCAACAATACAATTCAAATGAGAGAATGACACAAAGACATTTGTGCCTCAGGATAAAGAGGAAACAACCCTCATAATGCAAATTCAAGAACAGCAAGTTCTACTTCTTTGGATTTAAATTAACATTTGTTTAAAATCTTACAAAAAAGGAAAATAAACTGACAGCTATTCAGTAAACAAAATAAAAATACTCTTACACTAAACACAGATTTTTCATGGGCAGTAGTAACCTTCTCATCCCTTGAAACTCCTATGTATTAAAAATGCATTTGGTCAAATAAACTTAGATACAAACATTATCAATATAAAAAAATTCCAGAAAACTTAAAACTAGACCTACAAAAACCTATATCCTACAAAGAAATTGTTGACAAGATAAAAGAAAGTAAATCTAACAAAGCCCCAGGGATAGATGGTATAATTACGGAAATTTACAAACTCTTCCCTTCAACAGTAATCTCCCTTTTTCATAAATCTTTGCTAGAAGTCCAATCAGAAGCAAAAATACCACCCTCATGGAAATATTCTCTCATAACACCAATTCTAAAAGATAATAAACCATCAGACCTTTGCACCTCATACAGATCTATATCATTACTGAATAATGATTACAAAATATTCATGTCAATCCTAGCTAACAGAATGAAAATCCCACTTTTAAAGACAAGTAATAATGATCAAATTGGATTTTTATATAACAGGCACATACATGATAATATTAAAAGGATACTTACCCTTATAGATATATTATGTGAATAAAGAAGATAGAGAAACACTTGTAATCGGATTAGACATAGAAAAAACATTTGAATCCTTCAACTAGAAATATCTATTTAAAACTTTAGCATTATTTGAATTTCCTTCTCCCTTTATCTTATTACTAAAAACATATATATTAATAACTTAGCCTACATTAAATTAGGTCCTTTCACCTCAGAATCTATCCATATAATGAAAGCTACTAAACAAGGATGCCCCCTTTCTCTTATTTTATTTGCTTTGGCTATAAAAATACTTGCAGAAATAATATGCAATAATCCAAGAATAAAAGAAATAGAAGTCTATGACCAGTAAATATCTAAAATAATGCTTTTTGATGATGATATTGTATTAACCCTATCAAACTCCACAGAGTCATTAGGAGAGCTAGAATAAGTAATGGAGAAATTTTATAAGATTTCAGGTCTACACTTTAATAGATCAAAATCAAAATTTCTATTTTTAAATAAGAAAAAAGAACTACAAGTTACAGATAAAACCATCATAGGAAAACAAGAACTTACACTAAATTATTTAGGAATAGTGTTATGCAAAAATATAAACAGAAATATTAATAAATTATAAAAACATTATTGAAGCAATAAAAATATATACAGAAAAGTGGAACAAAATTATATTAACTTTTGAAGACAGATTACAATTAATAAAAATGGTCTTAATGCCAAAAATACTATATGTAGCATTAGCAATACAGTTAATTCCTAAAAGATGCATTCTTAAAAAAATAAACTAATGTTTAATAAAATTATTATGGCATCCCAAAAAGAATAGAGTAGCTCTAATTCATCACACTAGACCCTGTAAACAAGGAGGATTGAACTTCCCAGAAATAGAAACATATATAAAAGCATCTGTGCTTAAAACTACAATAGACTGGATAAACCCAAATTATTTGCCAACTGGAAAGAATTAACAATGGCTATATTAACAACTGAATTTAATCTGTTAAAAAATTTTAATAGTAGACAAATCAGACAAACCCTGGTATATACTATGCATAAGTATACAATATAATATAATAAAACCTTCTAAAACAATACTGATTAATCATCACATCAATTCCTTTAGGAAACTTATCAATGCAAACATAGATCTAAAACTTTGGTTTGACATTTGAACCCCATTTACCACACTAAGAACTTTCCTCACAAAATATATATGGAAACAATAACCTCCTGGGAACAAAATGGATTCTTATGCTGGTTTCAATGTGTAAATAAATTAAATGTTTTAGATATACATATGATAAAAACTGCTTACAATATTCCAACATAGGACTGGTTAACCTTTCTAATGTACACTCATGATTTATGCAGCTTAGTTAATAATTCCTCATTTAAAGATATTCCAAATCTAATAAGTTTTTTGTATGAATTTATATATAATAGTTGTGAAGAGAAAAATTCCATTTCAAATCTATATAAAGATTTAATAACATATAAAACAATTCCCAGACCATCATAATGGCAGTTCTTAACAAAAGGTCAGTCATTGCAGTTAACAGAGAAATTAAAACTAACATCTTACTATCAGTTAATTACATCTCTAACTCACAGTACTGAAAAATATTTAACTGGAAATACTTACATAGAGCATTTCTAACACCAGATAGAATTAAAAAGATCACTACTACTACAAATGGTTTTTGCTGGAGGTGTGAAAAGTCAAATAAAGCAGACTGGATTCATATTTTTTATGAATGTAATAAAATTAAATCATATTGGAATGGAATCAATCATTTTTTACAAGCTTTATTTAATGAATCCTTTACCTTAACTAAAGTATTGATAATCTAAATGTAAATGAAGGTCCCTACCTGAATAAGACAAATATGTATTTGTTATGGACAATACTTGCTATATCTAGGAAATGCATAACCAGAAGGTAGAATTCAAATACACCCCTGACCTTGGAAGAATTCTACACTTTACTGAAGACAACTGCATCGATGGAAATAAAAATCAAAGAACTACGAATCTATCCCAGGCCATCGGTAAATAATCCTTGGAAGAAAGTTATATCTTTGTTGGACACTCTGCAATAATCAACATTGTATCTCTGATGACTGATCTGTTAATTCTATATTTAATAACATACAGTGTATATAATTGAAAGTCAGGCTATTGTAAATATTATATATAGTTGTTTAAAATGATATTTAAAAATATTATGTAAATGTTATTTTAATTAAGAATAAAAAAAATTTGAGGTGAAAATACATTTGGCAACCCCTTGTACTACAAGTGACCTCCTGGGATTTGTAGTAAAGAAGTATATACCAAAGCACTAATTAGTGGCTCTGTGATGGGTACAATAAATCAAGAGACAAAAGTGTAATACATATGCTGTCAACCTGGGACAGCCCACTGAACACAAACAAGTCTCCCTTTTCAGTAGCAGACTATGAGTTGACTTGGTCAGAGTTTGAAAGAAGGTAAATTAAGGCTGAGGGAAATCAAACTCTGCACTACAAGAAGCAGCTCATTAGCAGCTCATAGCCTTACTCATCTGCAATAAGTACCAGACAGACTACTGTAGATCAATACAGTGCATTTCACACCTATTTGCCTAAATAAACAAGTTAAACAAAAAATGCATTCATAACATTAATCTCATAGACTTCATGTTCTCCAGTTTTTTACAGGCAAATGAACATCCTGTCAACAGCCAACAAAACAAGGAAATAAAGGATCGTACACAAACAGCAGAGCTCATATAATGATGCCACATCTTACTATACTCAGTTTTTCCTTTACACTGTAACTACTCTTGAATGCAGGCCCAAGGCATTTACACACATATACACAACCACTTGTATGGTTCCATATGCTTAGTCATTTGCATACGATTAAATGAATAAATGCACAAATAATGAGAGTGAAGTGTATTTCAGCTCACTGTTGTGAGAAGCATACAATATAAATCATTAGATCCCCATGCCTTCCCAACTTTATAGCTCTAGAATCAGAGACAAACATCCAAAAATGGGAAACAAATTTTAAATATTTCTCTTGTTAGAATAACAAATTATGCATTAGCAAGCATTTTCTGAAAGAAACAAACTCTGAATCTCACACATATGTCAATATTTAATAACTATAATCCACAACAATTTGCCAGAAAGGCAACAATTGCGCAATGAACAGGCTGAAACATTTATCAACTTCTTTGCTTAAGAATTCTGGGCAAAGCCAAAAATAATGGGGGGGGGGGGTGGGGGCAAATGATTCCAAAAGAGGCAAATTGTAAATATTAAATTCTTTTATCCATTTCTTAACTAGGTAAAGTCATTAAACAAAGTGCCCCTTTTTCAGGGATGAACCAGGAGCACCAGCTGAGTGACTCTTCTCAATGTCACACAGCAGGCAAATAAAAATGGAAGGATTTAAACTCTGCAATTTTGACCATAGTAAGTAGCTCTTTAACACGTCATTGTATTAAATGCCAGATGGCTCTAATTCACTCAGAAAGTTAGCAGATCAACAAGTGTTGTATGAACATGCATTTTTTGAATGATAAGCACTGTAAACCTCTAATGACTGGCATTATTAACTGACTGTAGTCCTCAGTAATTTATCAGGATACAGATGTCAGTGACGGACACATCATAAATATGGAAAAAGTCTGAGATGCTGTACAAATTGGAGACAGAGATAAGAGGCATATTATTCTAATTCACTTTAAAAAGCTAAAAGAACAGCAGGTTTTGCATCCACATACATTTTCTGAATAAGAACAATGAATCTGTTAATGACTGACTTTATTGACTGGCTATAATCCTCAGTGGCATATCAGAAAATGAATGTCTGGCAGTTGGTGCAAAAGATTGAAGCTCCAAGCTCCTAATGAGTGGCTTGCTGTAGTTAAAGGTACAGTTTTTTTTTTACTTCTACCTTCATCTGCTGTGTGACTCTTAGCAAGTTATTTAACTTGGCAGTGATCCAGGGTTGTCCCTGTCTACTGTATTATAGGTTCATAGGTAGGTACTAGGCTATCTGCCCGAAGGTATTTATAAGCCTAGCCAGAATGTGTTGGCTTTCACCACCCCCTTAGATTAGTTCCCTGTGCCTCTGTCCAGCAGAGCCACTGAATTGATCCCCGAGATAAACTTTCTGTTTCCCATCCACTTGTCAAGATTTATTTTGAAGAGTGTTAGCGAGATGCTCTGCCTAATGTAGGTTGGGATCTTGTTCCAAAGCATGGAAAGTCTCTGGGACAGGAATCTATCCCTCCAGCACATCCTATTTATTGTTGTGGTGAGGTTGAGATCCCTTGACCGTGTGGCTCATGGGGATAAGGTTTTCTTTAGGTGGAGCATGTCCATTAATTCTGGGTTGGACATGGCCTTGTATGTCAGGCAGAGATCACCTCTGAGTAGGCGGTATGCAACCGAGTACAGCTGTAATTTCTTCAGTCGAGCTGCATAGGGCATCTGTTTGAGGCCAGTGATCCTCTTGGTGACGTACTTCTGAGGTCTTTCCAGCTGTTGCAGGTGTCTTGTAAGGTACATCCCAAATGGGGCGTTGTACTTTATGATGGGGCTGATGAGTAATGAGTAGAGGGGCACAATGACCAATTTTGATCTGGATGCGGACCCTTTTGTGATTAGGTGGGCCATGTAGAAGGATTTTTTAACCACTTTGGCAATGTGATGATCAAAGTTGAGATTACTGTCTATTTGGGTCCCCAGATCCCTTATCACATGTTCCGTATTTAGAGGACTACCACCTATGTAGTAGTTTGTGGGTATTTTGTTTTTTCAAAGGGGATGACTATGCACTTTTTGGCATTTAGCTTGAGGCCATGATTTTGACACCAGGTATCCGTCTCCGTGAGACCCTTTTGTAGGATGTCTGTGTCAGCCGGAGAGTCAATTATAGCCCCTAGTTTGCAGTCGTCTGCAAACTTGGTCAGTCATAGTCCTCCTGTGCTTGCCTGTACCTCTAAGAAGTATATGCCGAACAGGAGTGGTCCTAAGACTGAGCCCTGGGGAACTCCACTTGTAACCAGTTTAGAGTCGAACCTAGCTCCCACAACTCTCACCATGTGGGTACTGTCCATGAGCCAGTTGGCAACCCATCTTGTGACGTAGGGATTTATGTTCAGGCTGGTGAACTTGTCTATAATACCAGAATGGGGAATGGTGTCGAAGGCCTTTGTGAGATCTAGGTAGGCTGTGTGTACCACTTTTCCCTCATCTATAGCCTTGGTAACTGTCTCAAAGAAGTCCACCAGGTTTAGGAGGCATGATCTGCCCTTAACAAAGCCGAACTGGGTAGGTACAGTGTTTGGAGGTTCCCAATGTCTCTATTAATGAGTTCCATGATGATGTACTCCATAGCCTTGCAGACCAAGCTAGTCAGGCTTATAGGCAATAGTTCCCGGGGTCTGTTGTGGCTCCACCTTTGTGAAGTGGAATAACTGCTGCTGTGTGCCACTCTATGGGTACGTAGCCTGTGCAGAGGCTGAGTTTGAACAGTGTGTTTAGGTGAGGGGTTAGTTCATCTTTGAGCTCATGTAGGACGCAGCCTGGGACACCATCCGGTCCCATTGATGCTGTGTTTTTGGCTTTGGAGATGGCTGTTTTAACCTGAGTGTCTGTGATTTCAGGGACTCTACATTCTTCTGGTATGGTTATGGGCCCTCTTGGGGGTGAGAGGGGGGTGAAGTTTGCGCTGAACTTGTCTGCCAGGATATTGGCGATATCGGTTGGTTCAGTGTATTTTATGTCATTCTGCACTAATTCCGAGCAGATTTGAGCATTGCCACTTAGATTCTTGACATAGCTAAAGAATGCCTTGTGGTTATCTTTGGAGTCCTTGGCAATTTTTCTTTCAAAGCTCGCTTTTATGAGAAAGTTACTTAACCATGCAGTGCTCCCAGGTTGAAAGAGCAAATGAATGAATGAATAAACAGAATAAATAAATCAACTAGATAAAGGCCAGCATATAAGCAACATTTTCTGTGACTTAAAGGAATGTGGAGGGTAGCAGTAACTCATAGGTTCACAGCACAAGTCATGTCTAATCTGAAAGATCAGACAAATGCATAGTCACACACACACAAACATATACACACACATACACATACACAGGCACACAATGAACCATTACATTGTCACGCACAGCTGCATTCTGAATGGCCATTGTAATGTTAGAGAGCTGCATGCACAGCTCTATTCTGAACAGCTATGCCATTCTGTTATAGTGTTAAAAATACTGTACTGCTCTTGGAAGTCTCTTTCTCTCTCACTGGCTTGTCTGTCTTTCATTGGCTTTATATTTGTTAATGACTTCCTGTTAGACCAGCAACTGAGAGAGACTGGCCATGCTGTAACTGGAGTTCGGACAGATCTGGTTCACTCCAGGTACTCTAGCACTTACCAAGTCCACACAGTTTCACATGGGGGACACTTGTTCCTATATGCCCTGGTGTAGCACCACACCTGGCAGGATTATACTAATATCTGAAACAGGGTTAGTGATTAGATTCTAGAATTGGCATATATTGCTAGGAGTGTAGTTAAGGGTATGGGCACCTGGGGGATATGTTGTGCTTGGGGTGACAGCACATGATATAAAAAAGTTAGAAAGAGGAAGAATATTCCCTTATCTGGAAACTGGTCTGTGATATGTGTCTGACAAGGTGAAAAAGAAAATTCTCTCTCCAGTCACAGTTTTTTTTTTTTTTTTGTATGCAGTCATTAGAAAGCTACTATACTGACTGAAATGTCTGTGAGTGATACTGCCACATGATTTATTGCTGCACATTCCACATGTATATCCCAGCAATGTTCAGACTTCACTGTATGCTTTTTATTTTAATGATAACGATTTGCAAATTACTAGCCGAGACAGAAAAACGTATCTTCAAATCCATCCATTTCAAGTCAAAAAGAAGGCCAACATTCATTTCACTCTACATTTAACTGTGTTACAGTAATACAAGTGCATCTGTCTCCCCTTGGGCTTCAGGCTTCTGGCAAAGGCTCTTGCTTCCCTCATAGTGCCTTTTTTAGGTAATGCAATGAGGTCAAAACTACTGTACCAACATGAAAATGTCATCAAATGCAAATTAAAGGTCATGCTGCTAAATGCTAGGAGTCTAAACATGAAACTGTACTCATTGCAAGCATTCTTAAACCCGAAAGATGCTGACATTTGTGCAGAAACCTGGTTCAAAGCTGCGGATAGCAGCCCAGCCATAGCAGGTTATTCATCTTATCATACATTCAGACCCCAAACCATGGGCAGCAAAGAAAAAGGAGGTGAAGTTTCAATATATATAAAAGACATAAACACCTCCAGTCTAGTCAAACAGTATGACACATAAGAGACATCCCAGGTGCAGTTAACTATTGACTAGACCCCTATTCAAAGCATAGCTAGCTACAGGCCCCCAACTCTGACTCAAGATGCCCACTCCACTTAGCTGGACCTTTTCGAATCTATCAAGATTCAACCCATTACCCTGAACTCGGGCAACTTTAACTATCCAACCATAGACTGGAAGAACTAGTCTTGCCAAAATACAAATGCCCAGAGATTCCTTGATTTTGTCAATGCAAATGCCTTGGACCACCTAGTCAACACCCCTATAAGAGGCGAAAATACCTTTGACATGAGTAACCACTGCAGCATCCTCACAGTGTCATTCTACCTAGTAAGATCTGACCACAAAGCAGTCACTTTTGAAGTTACCATCTCCCCTGACCCCCGTCCCCCCAAGCTAGGGTAAAAAAAAAACTTCTCCAAAGCTGATTACAACCTCTTGAGGGAAGGTATAAACAGCTTTATAGCCCCATCCCCCTCCACAGGAACTAGCACATATATCCAAACCTACACCAAAGTACTATACAAGCATTTATATAGCAGCATGGAATCAGGAATACCCGTCAGGACAAAATCCTCCTCCTGAAGAAAGAATAAATCTGTCTGGTGGACATCTGCAATAAATAAACTCTATAATAAAAGGGAAAAAATGCTGTCCAGGATGAAGATGAAGCAAATGTCTAATTGGAAGCATTCTCTTCTTAGCCTGAACAAGCAAAAGATAGTACTAGTTATATCCTCCAAAGCAAACTTTGAGTCCAAACTAGCCACATCTACTAAAGACAATCATAAGGCCTTCACATATGTCCACAATCTCAAAGGAAGAACTTTGATCTGCTCAAAACTGGTGGTCAAGGACAGCGCATACGCAAATGCCATAGATATAGCCAACCTGCTGGCAAACAGGTTCAGTGAAAACTTTACCCCTCTGTTCCCCCCATCAGTAAATCAGGACATTCCCAGCATCTGCCCCCCTCCCCTTATCTCTAGGGAGTAAGTCACCACTACCCTTTCAAAGGCAAAAAATACAGCTTCCATGGGACCTGATAACATACCAAGATGCATCTTACATGAACTCAGGCAGAAACTTACAGCACCATTAGGCACCCTATTCAACCAAAGCCTGAGTACTGGCTTCATCCCAGCCAAATGGAGGATAGCCACTGTCATCCCTTTGCAAAAAGGTGGATTCCCAGAAATTATAGACCCATCAGCCTAACTAGTCTGATCTGCAAGGCCATGGAGTGGATTATCATGGACTTCATCAACAAGGACAATGGCAACCTTCAAATACTCTATCCCACACAGTTTGGTTTCATTAAAGGGGAGGTCATGCCTGTTAAATTTGGTTGACTTCTTTGAGACAGTCACCAAAGCCATGGAAGGGGGGAACACAGTACACAGCCTTTGTACTATTCCCCACTCAGGTATAATAGATAAACTATCTCAACTAGGCATCAATCCATATGTTACCAGATGGGTAGCAAACTGGCTGATGGACAGAAGCCACCTAGTCAAAACAGGGGAAGCCACATCAAGCAGTATACTCATAATGAGTGGTGTGCCCCAGGGATCGGTCTTGGGGCCTCTGTTGTTTGGGAATATACTTTTCAGAGCTGCAGGCCAAAACTAATGGGCTATGGCTGACCAAGTGTACAGATGACTGCAAACTGGGCATTGTCATCAATTCCCCTAGTGATGTGGACATCCTCCAAGGGGGTCTGACCCAAACAAATGACTGGTGCCAGAAACATGGTCTCAAGCTGAATGCCAGACAATACATCATCATCCCCTTTGGGGAGAGTGACATCCCCACAAATTATCACATTAATAACAAGGTCCTAAGCATGTAATCAGTCATAAGAGTCTTGGGCACCCACATTGATAGCAAACTGACTTTTGACCACCACATTGCCTCCGTTGTACAGAATGCTTTCTACATGGTGCAGCTTATTAGTAAGGATATCTCATCCAGGGACAAGAAAGTCATAACATCCCTGTATTCTTCTCTTATAAGACCCATTATTGAGTACAATGCCCCTTTCAGCATGTACCTCACAAAGCACATGGAGCAGCTGGAGAGACCACAGAGGTTCCAAACCAGGAGAATCCTGGGCCTGGCACATCAACCCTACACAGATAAGCTAAAGGCCCTGTTCCTCTACTCAATCTCATACGGACTCCTCAGATGTGACCTCTGTCTGGCATGCAAAGCAATCTCAGACCTTCCCTTGATGGGACTGCTGCATATCCGCAAGTCAAGCTCCACTCAATTAACCCACATGCGCGGCCTCAGCCTGGTCTGTGACATCAGTATGACTTGCTGGCAGGATAGATTTGTGTCCCAGAGACTGCCTCTTCTGTGGAATACTCATTTTCCATGTTATGCAAAGTACCTCATTAACCCTTTTTAAACGCAACCTGGATAACTGGATGGGGAACAGAAAATACACCCCTGGGATTCCACCTGTGTCCCTGATGGAGAGCGGCATCGGGGGATGACTTGTCAGAACATGGGTTAAATTCTTGGCTAGGCTTGTAAGAACCTCAGGACCAATAGCCTAGTAACTTCCTATGTTCCTATGAATATACTATGTTTTCTATTTATATGTCAGCACGTCATTGAATATAGTAGTATGCCTTTCAAAGTGATCTCCAAGTAGCATACTATTAAACAAAAAATCTTCTGCAATTTTTAATGTTTGAGGTCTGTAGGAATCCACCTATCAAAACTGAATATAATAATAATAGTAATAGAATTATTAATAATAATAATAATAATAATAATAATACCTGCAAGGGATATACACCAAAAAATTCACTCTTTCACAAATAATATATCTGCTTTATTGGTTTATATATTTGACTCAAACTATCTATTTAGTAATGACTTAATGGACAAGATTTAAAATAGTATGTAGTTACTACATGTCATCTTTGCATAACTTTTCATTGCATTTTACTTTGTCTTTTATCAACTATATCTGATATCCTTGGGGAGGGGTCATAACATTTTATGAAGTCCACTTTTCTTTTAATCCAAATTCAATTCAGCTAATTTTTAAACAGTAACATTACAAAAATGCTACTTTTCCTTTAAATGCACTGACCCTGAAGATGGGTATGTAGAACAGGGGTGTAGGAGCCCCTCGCCAATGAGGATGTGTAACCAAGCCTTCACAGAAAAATGCTTATCATTCTGTTTTGCATGACTGTTCATTAAAACAAATGGATACTTACTATTTATTTATTTTTATTTATTGGAGCATTTGTTGACCTGAGCAGAGCACTGACCCAGGTAACCCTTTCTGAGAATCTACCCAGGATTTGCAACCAAGTAAAAAGGATAGAAGCTAGTATAAAGAGTTAGATGGACAGTAATCTTCATAAAGAAAACAGTAGTACAACCAATGATTAAAAAAAAACAGCTGTAGGCTGATCTGTGTAAGGCATTCCTCTCAACTTCTTTGTTCTAGACAAAGACAAAAATCATGGGAGAGGAGGCAAAGGCCCAAAATCTGGACAATTTTGAAATAGTTCTCTAATTTATTTAAAAAGTTAATAGAATGACAGCTGCTGCATCAACATGCATTTCTGAGCAATTAGAAGTATGAAACTCATGACTGGCATTATTGGTTGGCTGTAATCCATAGTGATTTACCAAATAAATATGTAGAAAAAAGCAAATATATGAAGCAAAATTAGGTACATACTTTAAAATCAAAGACTGCTAAGAGGCATGGTGCAAAGTTGGCATGTATACAAATTTATGAAGACATTTATACTGCATAATAAATATTGTACTTTGATCTGAACTATAGCAAAGGAGTGATATTCTACAAAACTATGAAGACTAGTAAAGGAGTACTAATCTACAAAATTATGGAGACTAGTAAAGGAGTACTAATCTACAAAATTATGGAGACTAGTAAAGGAGTACTAATCTAGAAAACTAGTTAGACTATTTAAACTAAGACTTTTTAAACATGCTGTTTTACATCAAGAGTACATCAGGGAGAGGAGGACAAGAGGGGAAGGTTTTCTGTATGTAATGATGGGAGAGTGTAGATGTGGTAAGAAAGGGAGGGATTATGTTAAAAGCTGAATGACGAAAGTTTTAGGGCAGAGAATTATTGTGTCTACGAACTGGAGGAAGAAGGAGGCAGAAAGTGGAGGTGTATGAAGAGGAGCTTTGTGTAGAAGAGTGGCAGTAAATTTGTTTGGGTTGAGTTTGTTATCTGGAGTAGCCCAGAGATAACAGGAGGAAGGCCTGAACTTGGAAGGATCATGGATGATGTGTGTGTGTGTGTGTGTGTGTGTGTGTGTGTGTGTGTGTGTGTGTGTGCGTGTGTGCGTGCGTGTGCGTATGTGTGTGTGTGTGCGTGCGTGTGCATGTGCGTGTGTGCGTGTGCGTGTGCGTGTGTGTGTGTGTGTGTGTGTGTGTGTGTGTGTGTGTGTGTGTGTGTGTGTGTGCAGGTATATGTGTGCATAACAAGTTGTGGAAGGAAAAGCTGTATTGTATCTGTTATGTGTCGGGATGTATGGCTGCTGCACTAAGTTCAATACCTTAATTTGGAGAGTAATGAGGGTTAGTAAACTTGAAAGAACTAACAGTAGTAAGAGTGCGGACAATGTTACTGAGCTGTGTTTGTGGAACTGATTAAGTGACTGCACTGGTTCTAAAGGAAGTGCATTTGAACTGGTTGAGCAAGAAGTGCTTGAGCTGTTTACAGAATTAGTGATCATTAGATAATGGACACAATTTATATTAATACCCTGTTGGACAATGAATGTTCTCCAGCAGAGTATTAATGTACAAATATCACCCAGTTACAAACAGCTGTACAACTTCTTGGCAGCATGGTAAGAATTTGTGAAATGTGGACTGAAAATGACAAACCACAAATCTATTAATTACCTTTATTTTTAAAATTAATATTTTTTTGTTTGTTCTTTCCACTGTAACTGTTTATGTGCTGCATACCACTGTAAAAACATGTCTCCTGTAATTTGTGTGTATACTGATCATGTCTAAATATCTAAATGTGCCTGTAATTTTTCTTTGTGGAGCTTTTCTCCCCGGACCTCTGCTGAAAAAGGGCCTTTTTGGCTCAGTCAGACACCCCCGGTTAACAAATGTAAAATAAATAAATAAAATAAAAAATAAATGGCTGCCATGTTTTGCACTTACTAAATGCGGATTTGCTGTTTAGCAAGCATAAAATATAAAAAAGTAAATAAAAAGAAAAATGTAATGTGTGTGTGTGTGTGTGTGTGTGTATCACATTAATAACAAGGTCCTAAGCATGTAATCAGTCATAAGAGTCTTGGGCACCCACATTGATAGCAAACTGACTTTTGACCACCACATTGCCTCCGTTGTACAGAATGCTTTCTACATGGTGCAGCTTATTAGTAAGGATATCTCATCCAGGGACAAGAAAGTCATAACATCCCTGTATTCTTCTCTTATAAGACCCATTATTGAGTACAATGCCCCTTTCAGCATGTACCTCACAAAGCACATGGAGCAGCTGGAGAGACCACAGAGGTTCCAAACCAGGAGAATCCTGGGCCTGGCACATCAACCCTACACAGATAAGCTAAAGGCCCTGTTCCTCTACTCAATCTCATACGGACTCCTCAGATGTGACCTCTGTCTGGCATGCAAAGCAATCTCAGACCTTCCCTTGATGGGACTGCTGCATATCCGCAAGTCAAGCTCCACTCAATTAACCCACATGCGCGGCCTCAGCCTGGTCTGTGACATCAGTATGACTTGCTGGCAGGATAGATTTGTGTCCCAGAGACTGCCTCTTCTGTGGAATACTCATTTTCCATGTTATGCAAAGTACCTCATTAACCCTTTTTAAACGCAACCTGGATAACTGGATGGGGTAAACAAAAAACACACCCCTGGGATTCCACCTGTGTCCCTGATGGAGAGCGGCATCGGGGGATGACTTGTCAGAACATGGGTTAAATTCTTGGCTAGGCTTGTAAGAACCTCAGGACCAATAGCCTAGTAACTTCCTATGTTCCTATGAATATACTATGTTTTCTATTTATATGTCAGCACGTCATTGAATATAGTAGTATGCCTTTCAAAGTGATCTCCAAGTAGCATACTATTAAACAAAAAATCTTCTGCAATTTTTAATGTTTGAGGTCTGTAGGAATCCACCTATCAAAACTGAATATAATAAGAATAGTAATAGAATTATTATTAATAATAATAATAATAATAATAATAATAATAATACCTGCAAGGGATATCACCAAAAAATTCACTCTTTTACAAATAATATATCTGCTTTATTGGTTTATATATTTGACTCAAACTATCTATTTAGTAATGACTTAATGGACAAGATTTAAAATAGTATGTAGTTACTACATGTCATCTTTGCATAACTTTTCATTGCATTTTACTTTGTCTTTTATCAACTATATCTGATATCCTTGGGGAGGGGTCATAACATTTTATGAAGTCCACTTTTCTTTTAATCCAAATTCAATTCAGCTAATTTTTAAACAGTAACATTACAAAAATGCTACTTTTCCTTTAAATGCACTGACCCTGAAGATGGGTATGTAGAACAGGGGTGTAGGAGCCCCTCGCCAATGAGGATGTGTAACCAAGCCTTCACAGAAAAATGCTTATCATTCTGTTTTGCATGACTGTTCATTAAAACAAATGGATACTTACTATTTATTTATTTTTATTTATTGGAGCATTTGTTGACCTGAGCAGAGCACTGACCCAGGTAACCCTTTTTGAGAATCTACCCAGGATTTGCAACCAAGTAAAAAGGATAGAAGCTAGTATAAAGAGTTAGATGGACAGTAATCTTCATAAAGAAAACAGTAGTACAACCAATGATTAAAAAAAAAACAGCTGTAGGCTGATCTGTGTAAGGCATTCCTCTCAACTTCTTTGTTCTAGACAAAGCCAAAAATCATGGGAGAGGAGGCAAAGGCCCAAAATCTGGACAACTTTGAAATAGTTCTCTAATTTATTTAAAAAGTTAATAGAATGACAGCTGCTGCATCAACATGCATTTCTGAGCAATTAGAAGTATGAAACTCATGACTGGCATTATTGGTTGGCGGTAATCCATAGTGATTTACCAAATAAATATGTAGAAAAAAGCAAATATATGAAGCAAAATTAGGTACATACTTTAAAATCAAAGACTGCTAAGAGGCATGGTGCAAAGTTGGCATGTATACAAATTTATGAAGACATTTATACTGCATAATAAATATTGTACTTTGATCTGAACTATAGCAAAGGAGTGATATTCTACAAAACTATGAAGACTAGTAAAGGAGTACTAATCTACAAAATTATGGAGACTAGTAAAGGAGTACTAATCTACAAAATTATGGAGACTAGTAAAGGAGTACTAATCTAGAAAACTAGTTAGACTATTTAAACTAAGACTTTTTAAAAACATGCTGTTTTACATCAAGAGTACATCAGGGAGAGGAGGACAAGAGGGGAAGGTTTTCTGTATGTAATGATGGGAGAGTGTAGATGTGGTAAGAAAGGGAGGGGGATTATGTTAAAAGCTGAATGACGAAAGTTTTAGGGCAGAGAATTATTGTGTCTACGAACTGGAGGAAGAAGGAGGCAGAAAGTGGAGGTGTATGAAGAGGAGCTTTGTGTAGAAGAGTGGCAGTAAATTTGTTTGGGTTGAGTTTGTTATCTGGAGTAGCCCAGAGATAACAGGAGGAAGGCCTGAACTTGGAAGGATCATGGATGATGTGTGTGTGTGTGTGTGTGTGTGTGTGTGTGTGTGTGTGTGTGTGTGTGTGTGTGTGTGTGTGTGTGTGTGTGCGTGCGCGTATGTGTGTGCGTGTGTGCGTGCGTGTGTGCGTGTGCGTGTGTGTGTGTGTGTGTGTGTGTGTGTGTGTGTGTGTGTGTGTGTGTGTGTGTGCAGGTATATGTGTGCATAACAAGTTGTGGAAGGAAAAGCTGTATTGTATCTGTTATGTGTCGGGATGTATGGCTGCTGCACTAAGTTCAATACCTTAATTTGGAGAGTAATGAGGGTTAGTAAACTTGAAAGAACTAACAGTAGTAAGAGTGCAGACAATGTTACTGAGCTGTGTTTGTGGAACTGATTAAGTGACTGCACTGGTTCTAAAGGAAGTGCATTTGAACTGGTTGAGCAAGAAGTGCTTGAGCTGTTTACAGAATTAGTGATCATTAGATAATGGACACAATTTATATTAATACCCTGTTGGACAATGAATGTTCTCCAGCAGAGTATTAATGTACAAATATCACCCAGTTACAAACAGCTGTACAACTTCTTGGCAGCATGGTAAGAATTTGTGAAATGTGGACTGAAAATGACAAACCACAAATCTATTAATTACCTTTATTTTTAAAATTAATATTTTTTTGTTTGTTCTTTCCACTGTAACTGTTTATGTGCTGCATACCACTGTAAAAACATGTCTCCTGTAATTTGTGTGTATACTGATCATGTCTAAATATCTAAATGTGCCTGTAATTTTTCTTTGTGGAGCTTTTCTCCCCGGACCTCTGCTGAAAAAGGGCCTTTTTGGCTCAGTCAGACACCCCCGGTTAACAAATGTAAAATAAATAAATAAAATAAAAAATAAATGGCTGCCATGTTTTGCACTTACTAAATGCGGATTTGCTGTTTAGCAAGCATAAAATATAAAAAAGTAAATAAAAAGAAAAATGTAATGTGTGTGTGTGTGTGTGTGTGTGTGTGTGTGTGTGTGTGTGTGTGTGTGTGTGTGTGTGTGTGTGTGTGTGTGTGTGTGTGAGAGAGAGAGAGACAGAGAGAGAGAACATGAAACAGAATGAGAGAGAGAGACAGGCAGACAGAAAGAGACCAAGTGCATACCTCTTAATTTCTTTGCTCTATTATTCTGAATAAAGGCAACAATATGAAGAAAAAAGATCTAAAATCAGACACAATGTTTAAATGTAATGCTAATTTGCTTAAACAGTGCAAGAAGTTTCCATTTACATACATTTTCTAAACTATAGAATGTATGAAACTAATACGACTGCCTTCGTTGAATAACAGTAATCTTCAACGGTTTACCAGAAAATCACATATTTTGGACTGACAGAGAAAAATTAAGGACATCTGAGTAGTATTTGAGGGTTTCATTGCCTTGTCTTGTATGAATGTTTTCATTAATTTTTTATACTTGAAAACATTACTATCTTGGAAAGCAGATGCAATCACAAATGAAATTATCCTCCTGGGTGATATAAACATTGACTGGCAGTCCTTATCTGCAAATTCAGCAGTCAACAGCATGGCCCTCTTTGGATTCACTCAACGTATTAATACACCAGCAAAATATGTAAAAAATAACTTCCAACAATCTATCCTGAACTGGATCCTGGTTGCTGGCTCATCTAATTTTACTTCATCAGGTACACTCCATGATACATTAAGTGACCACCTGCCAGCTTACACCCACAGGAGTATTACACAACTGACAAAGGAACACAAGCTCAGAACTACCTGTAATCTCTCCATTTTCTCCAAGGAGCCTTTCATTGAAGCTCTGAAAGCAGTTAACTGGTCCGTCCTAAAAAGACTTCCCTTAAATGATGCAGTTGAATACTTCAAAGACGGATTTCTAAATATCCTTAAAACTTTAGCCCCACAGCGTACAAAAAGAATTAAAAACAGCTATACCCCATGGCTCACCAACCAATGCAAACTCCTTATGAAAGAAACAAAACATGGATTAACTTGCAAAGGATAATCATGACAACATTTGTCAACTATTCAGACAACTATGAAACCAAATCAAGAAACAACTAGATCAATATGTGCATATATACCTTTATGAAGTGATCCAGTGGCTTGCACAGGTGTGTAAATACTGAGCATGTGTAAGCTAGACTGCCATTTGTAGTAAGCCGTTAAAATGTAAGCACGTAAGGTCTGTCTGTTAATCAATTCATTTGTATTTTATGACTCTGCTATCCATTCTGATGTGTTTTATGTATTAAAGCATCTAAATGAAATACCCCACCTGCTTGTCATCTGTGTTGGAGAGGAAGGAGTGACAATAGAGATAAAAAGTCTTATTATACTCACATACGAGATAACCATAAAAACAATACCCAGAGATTCTCCATCTTCAAATAGCTACCCGTTTGAATACATACTTCATAGAATGCATAGCCAGCTAAATATTAAACTCACCTAACACACTCCCTTTCACATAGCTAACTTCCCCTACCTTAGAGCCTAGCACATTTCCTTTACAAAGCAAGACATCTGCAACAGCTGGAAAGGCCACATAAATACCTCACTGAAAGAATCACAGGCCTAAAGCAGATGCCCTATGCTGACTGTCTAAAAAAACTCCAGCTATACTCTCTGGCATATCATCTACTCAGAGGTGATCTCTGCTTAACATACAAGGCCATGTCAAACCCTGAGCTGTTGAACATGCTTCACTTAAAGAAATCCCTCATTGCCACATGCTCCAGGGATCTAAACCTTGTCATCACAATGAACAAAACATGCTGGAGAAATAAGTTCCTGACCCAGAGACTCCCCATACTCTGGAATAGACTGCCCATACATGTCAAGCAGAGTGCCTCTTTGGCCCTCTTCAAAAGGAACCTTGACGATTGGATGGGAGATAGGAAATTCACCCCGGGGATCACGTCAGTCGCCCTGCTAGACAGGGGTCCAAGGAAGTAAATATTGTAGAAATATCCAGGGAATTGTTATGGCTAGGCTTGTATAGGCCCTAGGGCCGATAGCCTAGTACCAGCCTATGAACCTATGAGCCTAACTGGAACCTCTGCAATGCACATATAGACAACTCCACCCACTTGACCTTTCAACCAGTTTCTATAATTCTCATAAAAACATAAACTAAAACCTTGTTCCTTCTCAGTAATCTTCCCATGGCATGCCTAAATCGAGCTGCAGATGTAATAGCATACCCAATCAGCATTCTTATTAACAGATCAGTAACAGAATCCTGCAACCCTAACTTGTGGAAAATGTCCCATATTGCCCCCTTACATAAAGAAGGTAATTCCACTAACATCACTGATTTCCATCCCATTTCCATTCCATGGCCATCCTGTCTACTTGTTCTAAAATCAATTTCTCCACTATCTTTTACACAACAAGCTAATCACCAATACCCAACATGGAGTTTGGCCAGACCGCTGAGCCTTCATTGCATTACTATCATTTACAGACACAGTCAATAGAGCTTGTAACTCTAATAAACTTGTATCTGCTGCATTTCTAGATCTATCAAAAGCCTGTGACATGGTCTCTCACACCAAACTCCTCTGTCAGCTATCCACCCTGTGTCTATCATCTCCATCTGTTCAATGGTTCTCTAGCTACCTTGCCAACAGGCAACAAGCTGTAAAATGGCAAGGATCTATCTCTGCATACCTTCCCACTTACACAAGAGTCTCACAAGGATCCATCCTTGGACCTATACTGTTCAATATTTTTATCAATAACCTACATTCATCTTCTTGTGAAGGTACTTGATTCACTATGCAAATGATTCTACCATCATCTGCTCTTCAAAAACTTTAACTCACCTCCAAGAAATCATTCAGCAAGCTGTCATCTCCATTCAAACATGGCTTACACGAGCACAACTCCTACTTAACTCCCACAAAAAATTCCTCCTCTTTACCCCAAAAACTCACACTGCTGACAGAGCATCTTTCAAAATATTCTCAGCAAATGCCACTGAAATTGAATTAGTCCACCATACCAAACCGCTAGGCGTCATAATAGATGATAATCTTAAATTTGTCCTCCGCATCCAAAGCAATATCAAGAAAACCCATCAAAAACTAGGCACGCTTTATAGAAACCTACATTTTCTAAGCACACCCACAAAAAATTACTCTAGCCAAAACTTAACGGCTGCCCTCCCTACTCTGTGGAACAACAATTCTAACCGATTTACAATCCTCCATAAAAAACAAACTTGGAAGCTGCTACAACAAAATTGCCAAATTTGCTACAAATTCATCCTCCTTTACCCATCACTGTAAAGCTTTGCATACCCTTAGCTGGCTAGAACTCCCCCTCCACATCTCCTACATTCGTCTTATAACAAAACATAAAATCATACACAACCATTAGCCTGCCCAGCCCTTCACCCTTTAATTGACATGTATTTCCCTAAAAGAACTCTTAGATGAGAAAACAAACTTCTCACCATAAATAAATTGAATAAATCCCCTGGAGAAAGCCTATACTCATATTCAATAGCAAAACATGGAACTCCTTAACTGTAAGCACCAGAACTATTTCTAACCTACCCACCTTTAAATGTTCCCTAAAAGAATATTTTACAAAATCTCGGACCTGCTCCTGCGCCAATCTAGCTGAGCATACTATACTTCTCTATTCAACCTAGATCATACTTCACAACCCTCTCCATTTTCCTGCTGCATTCCCTTCTGTTGTTTCTCTCACTAACCTACCTTATCCACTCCATCTCTGCCAACCTTTCCTCTACCTCTTTCTCTTTCATCCCCACTCACCTAAGCTACACTTTTCTTATAATCTCCTTCTCTCCAGCCTTTTTCCTTCCATAACCATAATATGTAATCCATCTCTCATACTAAGACATCTCTCAATCCCAACTCAGTGTCTCTAATCATATAATCTCACATCTTTTTAAAATGTCTTATTACGATAATCTCATGTCTCATTTATCACATAAAACTGCATGTACCAAATAATATGACTACTGAGTTTTTCCTCACATATTTTCTCCAACTCATGTTGTTTTTTACTGTACTTTACTATGAACTCTATGCTCAATGTTTTATTCTCATTAAGTTTTCTCACTTTTATTATTTGTAGTGTAATATGATACTTTGTGATTGAACATGTCTGTACTTGATTTTTGAAATATTGCGATTGTGGAGCTTTTCTCCACAGGCCTCTGCTGAAAATGGTCACTTTCTGGCCCAGCTGGACTTTCATGGTAAAGAAATGTCAAAGAAAGAAAGAAAGAAAGAAAGAAAGAAAGAAAGAAAGAAAGAAAAAGAAAGAAAGAAAAAAATTTAATCACAATGAGAACTTGAAGTGTACTTAGTCAAGAAAACAGAGGTAATTGCTGGGCCTGTTTTTTGTGAATGTATAGGTGTGCTTCTGTGTATCTTTGTGTGTGTGTGTGTGTGTGTGTGTGTGTGCGTGCGTGCGTGCGTGTGTGTGTGTGTGTGTGTGTGTGTGTGTGTGTGTGTGTATGTATGTGGACAGTAAGTACTTAAATAAATTATATTATATTTTGGATACAAAATACTTTTTCCAACAACAATTAAATATGTCGCAGCAAGTTTGAAACTTTAAAGTGCAGGAGCTATTTTACATAAAAATATTTAAAAAAAATGCAGTTTGCAAACAAACTTTTCTGTCTGTCCCATGTGGTGTTCAGGGTTGGTCTTGAAATAGATTTCTATTTAATCCCTGTTAATTGAGTGTTTGATGGCATTTGGCAACAAATTAGTTCTTAAGATTTCAGCACTCTCAACTGATATATTGTAGCTGCCAGCCCATGACTGAGTCAGGTTTCAACACTCATTACTAATATATTGTAGCTACCATCCTGTGACTATTTTGGACTTCAGTGCTTACTACTGATACATTGTAGCTGCCAACCAGTGACTGAATTGAACTTCAGCACTCACTACCGATGTATTGTAGCTGCTGAACCATGACTGAGTCCGACTTCAACAATCAGTACAGATGTATTACAGCTGCCAGCTTGTGACTGAGTTGAGAGGCACTTTGTTAACATATTTAAGTTTGTCAATTTCTACTTTAATTGTAACTTGGGGCTTAATTCCATGTCTAATAAGTTCTTTGTTAGCATCCTTGCCCCTCATGGATAGGAGCAACATATTAATCTCCCAACATATACTTGGTTCTACCCTTCTCCAGGTTATTTGTACAGAAAATATTAGTACTTAAAAGTACTTTTGGAATATAAGGCTAGGCTTCTTATGCTACAAACAAATCCATAGCTAAGCTATCACTTATGAAGGTATGTTTACCTATGAAGGTATGTAGTGAGCTGCATCCATAAACTGGATCTCAGTCTTGTTGTCTGCTCATTAGTACTACATGATCATACTAGTAACGTTCTCCCCCTAAACAGCATTAAGTTCAATTACCCCCCCTTTCATATCTTACCACCCATTAGGTACATACTGCATAACTACAGTGGTAACCCACTTTTCCAGCTTACTATTAGATCTCACATTTATGTCCTAGCACTTGCCTGTGAGAAGGTAGAAAATGTTGTTATGTATGAAAATTGATAAATAACTTATGGTATAAATCTGAATTTTTCCTGTCTTCACTTGATATTTTGACTGAGTTGTTGCTTGTTTGCATGACATCCTGAATAGGTGAAAATATAATTTCCCTGTAGCTTTTTAACACAACACATCTTCTGTATTGTAATTCAGTATATCTCTTCCCTTTCCGTATTGCAATTCTGTGTACCTCACTCTTCATTTTCTGTATTGTAATTCTGCATTCCTCTTCCCTTTCTGTATTGTAATTCCGCGTACTTCTTCCCTTTCTGTATTGTAATTCTGCATTCCTTTTCCCTTTCTGCATTGTAATTCTATGTACCTCTTCCCTTTCTGTATTGTAATTCTGCGTACCTCTTCCCTTTCTGTATTATAATTCTGCATTCCTCTTCCCTTTCTGTATTGTAATTCTGCATTCCTCTTCCCTTTCTGTATTGTAATTCTATGTACCTCTTCCCTTTCTGTATTGTAATTCCACATACTTCTTCCCTTTCTGTATTGTAATTCTGTGTACCTCTTCCCTTTCTTAGAAAGGACAGAAGACACCTGAACTCTCCATCTGCAGCCTTTTTATACACAATCTTTAAACAATGCCTAAATTGCTTAATGGTGACTGACAGTTTTCTTTTAATTGGGACCAGTGATTGCAAGTGAGAAAGATGCAGATCTTTATTAAAACTCCAAGCAAAGCTCTTCATACATAAAATGGTCTGTGTGTATCCCTCTGCCACTAGCCCTATAATGGAAAGCAGATTTCTACTCAATGATCTGAGTTATCCCTCCTTTGACAGAGAAATCTATACCTCAACCAAAGAAATGGGAACAAAAGCTACTACACTTCATGAACTTTACCAGTCTAGACTTTTTTAAATGTCAAAAAAGGAAAAATGTATTAGATATTGACCCAAAAAAATCTCTGCCAACAAAATGTTGGTCTACCCCTATTTTTACTCTGATAACAATGATATGATGTTCTTCATATGCAATAAACCTAACGTAATAAAAGTGATATTTTAAGGATTGTTCAAATGGCAGCTATGATACCCTGAACAATTACCATGTAGTAATCGACCAGACTGTATATTAGGTCCCCATAGCATATAGTCGATTTGTTCATAAACCTGTAAAACATTTTAAATTGCTGAACTGATATCAGCATAAGACAACAATTTAGTGGAATATTTTGCATTAAATCTAAATGGCGGAGTTGCAAAATCAACAAATTATTAAAACAAAACTATGAGTGTGTGTACAAAACCTTCATACTTTACCCAACCCAATGAAGTTAAGGTTAACTCTACCCAAAAAGAATTCTCTAAAACCTGTCATCAAGATGGAGGACAGTAGCAAGGCTTTCAACAACCATATTCAAACAATGAAGAGGAACAAGAATGCAGTGTATTACAGAGAAATGGTATCACCACAGCAGTACTGCCAAACATACCTAACACAATGGCATACAGTTTAGAGCACATTTTAGATGACAAAGTCGAACCCCATCTACACTTCCTTTTATTGTACAGGTTCATCCATAACTACATCTAAAATGGACATCTTTGCCCTCAGTAAAGTAAGAAATACCAGTTCTATGTGACCAGATGAGATATCAGGAAGAATAGTTTGTGCATTCCAAAATAGCTTAGAGTACCCATTTATGGCAATTCTTAACAAATCATTAAAAACTGGCTACATCTCTAATACTAGGAAGGAGGCTGTCTGGTCCCACTCCATAAAGACACCCTTCCATATACCTCAATAATTACAGATTAAACATCATCACAAGCATATTGAGTAAAGAGAGACTCATCAAGGAAAATATTCAAATGGACACAGAAAACCTTACTCTCCATGACCTTTGGAAAAGTTAGATATTGTATGTTTAACATTATAACTTTTTTTGAGAGTTTGACTGTCTCCATGGATGAAAAGATTATTTATGTGTGCAATTACCTTGAGCTGGCTAAATTGTGTGACAATATACTCTGTGATGAAATCATATATAAACAGATGGATCGAAAGATATCTTGTCATGATAACATGGGTCAATAAAAAAAACTACACAGTCTTACACAACAGGTTAGAATACGATAACCCCTATAATCACTATTCCGTGTCACTAGTGGTCTCCATCAAGACTCTCTCCTGGGCCACTCCTTTTTGGTATTATCTCTCCTCAGACTTCAGTACTGACTCCAGTATCTGGCTCACCATATATACCAATGACTGCAAAATTGGAAGTGTTGTTCTTAAGCCTGCTTACTCCACCTCCCTTCAAACAGAACTTAACATTACATACAAATGGTGAAGTAGAATTGACCTTGCCCTCAGTGTCAAAAATTGCAGCATTCTTGCATTTGGCAACCCCCTTCCCCCATCAGCTTTATGCACTATTGATTGGTAAAAGCTAAAATTTAGTAAAAGACCCAGGAATTTATGTGGATGGTGGCCTTTCATTGATACCTAGCTATAGATGCTACTGTCTGCAAAAAATACAAGCACTGATGTCAGGAAAATAAATGTCCCTATTATACAGCTCATATCAGACCATTTGTAGAATACTGCACCATCTTCAGTAACCTATCACACGCCATCTGCTGCAGCTGGAGAAGGTAGGAAGATCACCAGAAAGAAATTCAAAGGGCTTCAAGACTTCTTTCATAGTGAACGACTGCAACAGTTCATTCTTTTTCTGTACCTCATTGCATTCGTAAAAAAAAACGTGTCAGAATGGCATGCATATGAGTGTCAAGTTGACAGCTAAGTGATTCAGTAGTGTTTACATTTACTCAAAAGAGTCATTGCAGCCATTTTTTCTGAACATCACTTGGGCGTAGATTACTATAGAAGGATAAGCAGCAAATTTTTAAGGCTTCAAAACGAGTGTGCTAAAATTAAGCTTAATTTCACACCTGAGATTCATTTGTTTTTATTTATTTGTCATATGTTAACTGGGTTAATCCAGCTGAGCCAAAGGCCCATTTTCAGTGGAGACTCAAGAAGAAAAACTCAAGTAAAAAAGTACAGAACATTAATGAGCATTCATTCAAAGGACAAGAAAATTACAGTTATATTATACATTCATAGGCAAGAAAAAATAGCATTTAAAAGCAAGAAGAAGTGCATAGTTATACCATTGCACATATTTACAGTAACAGTAGTTTTACAAAAAATTAAATACAGAAATAAAAAGCTAAGTGAAATACAGGATTGTTTTAGTAAGATTATAGTATTACAACAATCAGAGCAACATTGGTAGCAAATGCATGAATAGTGATTAATCAATTACAGAGAATATAGGTCTTGGAAGGCTGATAGATTAAGAGTAAAGAGTGGTATAGAGAGATGAGGGGGGTATTAAGTTGGGTCCTGGCATGGGCAGGAGGTAGAATTAAGAAGGTAGTTTTTATGTTCAGTTCTGAAACAAGTTGTACAATTGATGTTGCGGATAATAGGTGGGAGCTTATTCATAGGTTCATAGGTTCATAGGTTGGTACTAGGCTATCGGCCCTAGGGCCTATACAAGCCATAACAATTGTCTGGCTATTTCTTCTCACAATATTTACTTCCCTGGACTCCTGTCTAGCAGGGTGACTGACATAATCCCTGGAATGAATTTCCTATCTCCCATCCAATCGTCAAGGTTCCTTTTGAAGAGGGCCAAAGGGGTGCTCTGCTTGACATGTACGGGCAGTCTATTCCAGAGTTTGGAGAGTCTCTGGATCAGGAACCTATCCCTCCAGCATGTTTTGTTCATTGTGATGACAAGATTTAGATCCCTGGAGTGTGTGGCTCTGAGGGATTGGGATTTCTTTAAGTGTAGCATGTCCAACAGCTCTGGGTTTGACATGGCCTTGTATGTTAAGCAGAGATCGCCTCTGAGTAGATGATATGTGACAGACTATAGCTGGAGTTTTTTTAGATGGTCAGCATAGGGCATTTGCTTTAGGCCTGTGATTCTTTTAATGAGGCATTTCTGCGGCCTTTTCAGTTGTTGCAGATGCCTTGAGAGGTACATAACAAACGGGGCGTTGTATTCTATAATGGGTCTAATGAGGGATGAGTACAGTGGGACAAGGACCTCCTTTTTTCTGGATGAAAAGTCCTCAGTGATGAGGTTTGTCACATAGAAGGATTTCCTGACTGTTGTGGCGATGTGGTTATCGAAGGTGAGACCACTGTCCACCTGTGTCCCTAAGTCTCTTATCACACTTTTGGTGTTTAGTGTACTGCCACCTATGTAGTAACTCATGGGTGCATGTTTTTTTCCCAAAGGGGATAACTATACATTTCTTGGCATTGAGCTTGAGTCCATGGCTCTGGCCCCAAGCATCTGTTTCTGTAAGACCCTTTTGTAGAATATCCACATCATTTGGGGATTCAATAATGGCTCCCAGTTTGCAGTCATCCAGGCTTGGGACACTGTGCTTTTATACAGAAGTTTTCCACTGTTGTTGTTGGTTTTATAAATATTAAGAAGGTGTTGATCTGAGCTGTGAAGAGTTCAAGAGGGGATGTAAAGGGATATGAGAGAGGAGAGAGCAAGACATGGTGCCGGTTTATTTAGTAAGGTGTGAGTGAACTGCAGCTGGGTAAGAAGAAGAAGCTGGGGGAACTCAAGCCATTGCATCTGTTTTAAAGCAAGGCAGTGATAGGATTTATATGGTTCATTGCTGGCAAATTGAGTAATGTTATAATTTTGTTCCAGTTTGGTTAGCAGGGTAGATTGTAGAAATATGAGTATAGGAGAGGTGTATAGAAGACAAAGCAGGAGGAAAGCGGGAGGATTTGAAGTTAGAGGCAAGGATTTTTTTTGTTTCTATAGAGAAGACCCATTTTTTGATTTTTTTTTTAATACAGTGTTGAATATGGAGGTCAAATTTTAATTGGTTATCAATTACAATACCGAGAATTTTAGTGTGAGAATCCACTTTGATAAGGGTATTGTCATGTGATGAGATGGAAAAGGTGGTTTTATGGTGGGAGAGACATTTAGAGAGGGAAAGGATGAGTTTGTTTTTTTTTTTGGGTGGTTAGGATGAGCTTGTTATGAATTAGCCATTGTTCGACATTGTAAAATGTGTTTTGAGTGATTGCTTAGAGCTGAGAGATGTCATCTGAGCAGGAGATAAGGTCATCTGTGTATTGTGTCAGGGAGGAGGTGGTACAGGAAGAGTGTAGGTTGTTTATGAAGATGTTAAAAAGAAGAAGTCCCACTATAGAGCCCTGGGGGATGACAGTCTGGATGGGTAAGAAAGGGGAGCAGGAAGAAAGTAATCTGACTGACTGTAATCCATTGGAAAGGTAATTAGAGAACCAGAGAATAGCAGAGGAGGAGAGGTTGAGATCAGTTAATTTAGTTAGTAGTTTAGAGTGAGAAACAGTGTCAAAAGCTTTTGAGAGGTCAAGAAAAAGACATGACACCAGTAGGCTTTTGTCTTTGGCTCTTCATGCTTAAAAAATTATTAAGCAGCTTTGAAGATTTGTTATACAGTCTGATCAGCTAAGATGTGTGTAGCTTTTGCATCCAACACAGCAGTCTTTACTGATGTCGATCCATATATAGGAGCCAAGTTAGACAATTTGGCTATGCTGGTGGTACATATTTTGGAGGATATGATAGTTATTAAAGCAGAGAGCCAGCAGTTGAAGCTTGTATTAGAAGCCAGCAGTGTAAAATCAGCATTTCTAGAATCAAAGCTGAATATTCAGTCTACCATGCTCCAGGAGTGAATTGTTACATGTGAATCACACAATTTGTAAATACAGGAGTTCCAGTATAAGAATTTGGATTTAGAGGATCACAGCCAATGCAATACCTTACAACTAATAGGACTTAGTAAAAACACCAAAAATAGAAACCTTAGTGAGTTCCTGGCAAATGAGCCAATGGAGCCATTGGGGTTAAGCACAACACATCCTCTGGAGATTGAGAGGGCTCATCATGCTTTAATACTGACAAGGGGGAAGGACCAGTCTCCTTGATGCATCGTATTTCATTTATTAAATGAAGGAGATAAGTACACACTTTTGTGTAAAGCTAAAGAAGGGAAGCACCTGATGCATGGGAGCTATGTAGGATTATTTCTGGATGACTTGAAAGAGACATCCACGGCCAGGCATTTTTTAGAGAAGTTCTTAATCTGTGCTGCCAGAATAACATTTGTGCTTATCTGGCATATCTAGCCATGCTTCACATAAACCATAACAAATTTCATAAAACATCTAAAGATGCTGGTGATGCACTGACTTTCTTACAAAATATAGTGTTACAAGACAAAGTCAGCAATGAGTCTACCAGTACATCTCAGTCAGGAGAACTACACAGCTCTATAATAGGACCAGTACATCTCAGTCAGGAGAACTACACAGCTCTATAATAGGACCAGTACATCTCAGTCAGGAGAACTACACAGCTCTATAATCGGACCAGTACATCTCAGTCAGGAGAACTACGCAGCTCTATAATAGGACCAGTACATCTCAGTCAGGAGAGCTACACAGCTCTATAATAGGACCAGTACATCTCAGTCAGGAGAACTACACAGCTCTATAATAGGACCAGTACATCTCAGTCAGGAGAACTACACAGCTCTATAATAGGACCAGTACATCTCAGTCAGGAGAACTACACAGCTCTATAATAGGACCAGTACATCTCAGTCAGGAGAACTACACAGCTCTATAATAGGACCAGTACATCTCAGTCAGGAGAACTACACAGCTCTATAATAGGACCAGTACATCTCAGTCAGGAGAACTACACAGCTCTATAATAGGACCAGTACATCTCAGTCAGGAGAACTACACAGCTCTATAATAGGACCAGTACATCTCAGTCAGGAGAACTACACAGCTCTATAATAGGACCAGTACATCTCAGTCAGGAGAACTACACAGCTCTATAATAGGACCAGTACATCTCAGTCAGGAGAACTACACAGCTCTATAATAGGACCAGTACATCTCAGTCAGGAGAACTACACAGCTCTATAATAGGACCAGTACATCTCAGTCAGGAGAACTACACAGCTCTATAATAGGACCAGTACATCTCAGTCAGGAGAACTACACAGCTCTATAATAGGACCAGTACATCTCAGTCAGGAGAACTACACAGCTCTATAATAGGACCAGTACATCTCAGTCAGGAGAACTACACAGCTCTATAATAGGACCAGTACATCTCAGTCAGGAGAACTACACAGCTCTATAATAGGACCAGTACATCTCAGTCAGGAGAACTACACAGCTCTATAATAGGACCAGTACATCTCAGTCAGGAGAACTACACAGCTCTATAATAGGACCAGTACATCTCAGTCAGGAGAACTACACAGCTCTATAATAGGACCAGTACATCTCAGTCAGGAGAACTACACAGCTCTATAATAGGACCAGTACATCTCAGTCAGGAGAACTACACAGCTCTATAATAGGACCAGTACATCTCAGTCAGGAGAACTACACAGCTCTATAATAGGACCAGTACATCTCAGTCAGGAGAACTACACAGCTCTATAATAGGACCAGTACATCTCAGTCAGGAGAACTACACAGCTCTATAATAGGACCAGTACATCTCAGTCAGGAGAACTACACAGCTCTATAATAGGACCAGTACATCTCAGTCAGGAGAACTACACAGCTCTATAATAGGACCAGTACATCTCAGTCAGGAGAACTACACAGCTCTATAATAGGACCAGTACATCTCAGTCAGGAGAACTACACAGCTCTATAATAGGACCAGTACATCTCAGTCAGGAGAACTACACAGCTCTATAATAGGACCAGTACATCTCAGTCAGGAGAACTACACAGCTCTATAATAGGACCAGTACATCTCAGTCAGGAGAACTACACAGCTCTATAATAGGACCAGTACATCTCAGTCAGGAGAACTACACAGCTCTATAATAGGACCAGTACATCTCAGTCAGGAGAACTACACAGCTCTATAATAGGACCAGTACATCTCAGTCAGGAGAACTACACAGCTCTATAATAGGACCAGTACATCTCAGTCAGGAGAACTACACAGCTCTATAATAGGACCAGTACATCTCAGTCAGGAGAACTACACAGCTCTATAATAGGACCAGTACATCTCAGTCAGGAGAACTACACAGCTCTATAATAGGACCAGTACATCTCAGTCAGGAGAACTACACAGCTCTATAATAGGACCAGTACATCTCAGTCAGGAGAACTACACAGCTCTATAATAGGACCAGTACATCTCAGTCAGGAGAACTACACAGCTCTATAATAGGACCAGTACATCTCAGTCAGGAGAACTACACAGCTCTATAATAGGACCAGTACATCTCAGTCAGGAGAACTACACAGCTCTATAATAGGACCAGTACATCTCAGTCAGGAGAACTACACAGCTCTATAATAGGACCAGTACATCTCAGTCAGGAGAACTACACAGCTCTATAATAGGACCAGTACATCTCAGTCAGGAGAACTACACAGCTCTATAATAGGACCAGTACATCTCAGTCAGGAGAACTACACAGCTCTATAATAGGACCAGTACATCTCAGTCAGGAGAACTACACAGCTCTATAATAGGACCAGTACATCTCAGTCAGGAGAACTACACAGCTCTATAATAGGACCAGTACATCTCAGTCAGGAGAACTACACAGCTCTATAATAGGACCAGTACATCTCAGTCAGGAGAACTACACAGCTCTATAATAGGACCAGTACATCTCAGTCAGGAGAACTACACAGCTCTATAATAGGACCAGTACATCTCAGTCAGGAGAACTACACAGCTCTATAATAGGACCAGTACATCTCAGTCAGGAGAACTACACAGCTCTATAATAGGACCAGTACATCTCAGTCAGGAGAACTACACAGCTCTATAATAGGACCAGTACATCTCAGTCAGGAGAACTACACAGCTCTATAATAGGACCAGTACATCTCAGTCAGGAGAACTACACAGCTCTATAATAGGACCAGTACATCTCAGTCAGGAGAACTACACAGCTCTATAATAGGACCAGTACATCTCAGTCAGGAGAACTACACAGCTCTATAATAGGACCAGTACATCTCAGTCAGGAGAACTACACAGCTCTATAATAGGACCAGTACATCTCAGTCAGGAGAACTACACAGCTCTATAATAGGACCAGTACATCTCAGTCAGGAGAACTACACAGCTCTATAATAGGACCAGTACATCTCAGTCAGGAGAACTACACAGCTCTATAATAGGACCAGTACATCTCAGTCAGGAGAACTACACAGCTCTATAATAGGACCAGTACATCTCAGTCAGGAGAACTACACAGCTCTATAATAGGACCAGTACATCTCAGTCAGGAGAACTACACAGCTCTATAATAGGACCAGTACATCTCAGTCAGGAGAACTACACAGCTCTATAATAGGACCAGTACATCTCAGTCAGGAGAACTACACAGCTCTATAATAGGACCAGTACATCTCAGTCAGGAGAACTACACAGCTCTATAATAGGACCAGTACATCTCAGTCAGGAGAACTACACAGCTCTATAATAGGACCAGTACATCTCAGTCAGGAGAACTACACAGCTCTATAATAGGACCAGTACATCTCAGTCAGGAGAACTACACAGCTCTATAATAGGACCAGTACATCTCAGTCAGGAGAACTACACAGCTCTATAATAGGACCAGTACATCTCAGTCAGGAGAACTACACAGCTCTATAATAGGACCAGTACATCTCAGTCAGGAGAACTACACAGCTCTATAATAGGACCAGTACATCTCAGTCAGGAGAACTACACAGCTCTATAATAGGACCAGTACATCTCAGTCAGGAGAACTACACAGCTCTATAATAGGACCAGTACATCTCAGTCAGGAGAACTACACAGCTCTATAATAGGACCAGTACATCTCAGTCAGGAGAACTACACAGCTCTATAATAGGACCAGTACATCTCAGTCAGGAGAACTACACAGCTCTATAATAGGACCAGTACATCTCAGTCAGGAGAACTACACAGCTCTATAATAGGACCAGTAAACGAGTGCTGTAAGAAAAGAACAGAACATGGCACGTTTGCTGCTGTACCAGCGCCTTTGGGGAGTATGCATCAACATGGACTTTTGGACAGTAAGTATAAAATTCTGACATCTGGATTTATTGACTGTTTGCAATCCTGAATGATTTACCAGCAAATCAAACTTTTTTACAAAGGGCAAAGCAAAAATATGAGCAAAATTAGGGAGGGTCTGTGAAATCAGGGATGGTGACAGGTATGCATTACTCCTGAATGAGGTAAATAAAAGTGATTTATCCCTGCTGCTGTTTGATGACTCCAAAACAGCAATCACTGATCTGGTGTGGCAGTACCAGTGTATTTGCTGAAATAAGTACAAAACTAGTACTGCTATGGCTTATGCAGGTGTGTGTGTGTGTGTGTGTGTGTGTGTGTGTGTGTGTGTGTGTGTGTGTGTGTGTGTGTGTGTGTGTGTGTGTGTGTGTGTGTGTGTGTGTGTGTGTGTGTGTGTGTGTGTGTGTGTGTGTGTGTGTGTGTGTGTGTGTGTAAAAATATCACTGATTTTTATCTGTGCACACACCCAAAATCCCAGGACACATACATTATTCGTCTGGGTATCAGTAAAAATATACCTAACAAGTAAATTGTATTTCAAAAGTAAGGCAAAAAAATATATCACAGAACATTTATTTTCACCCATACCCATTCTAAAACCAGCCCTGCTCAGATGTGTGTGTAGAGAAAGTTGCTGCAGGTTATGGGGGGCTGGTTATTACTTCTTTAATTTTCATCACAGTCAAACCTTAAAGGTGTGCACATGAGTTATTATAACTTTTGTTTGAGCTGAGGACAGTATGGTCATTGTTTCTTTTAATTTTCTCACAGACCTCAGAAGTGTACAAAGAAGGTTGCTATAGCTTTTGTAGGGGTGGTGTACTGTCTAGGAGCAACAAATTAGAATGTATTACTATAATCATTATTTTTTTCACTTTCCTCAAAGTCACACATCAGGCACATATACAGGTGGCTGCCTTTGTGGGTTAGGGGTAAGGAGGCATGCTATGTTTATGTATATCAGCAGTCACTTGAAATATATGACTAAGGCAATTTTAACCTCTGCTTTCATCCCAGTCCAACAGCAGGGGGATACAAGGCAGTACCAACGAACAACTGCAGGAACCAAATTGCTACACCACAAAATGGCACAACCAAGCCAATGAAAACTTCTTTATTTCTCTAGCGCCTCAGCCACAGTAAGCCTTCAAGGAGTAACAAACCACTTATGGAAGCAGTTTAAATAATAACAGCTACAAACATAATTGATTAATCAAACAATCAAACAATCAAGCAATTACACAATATAAAAAGATACTACAAGTTTTAAAACAGTTTTAAATGATCTCAAATCAAACTTCTCCAACAGCAGTCTGTATTCAGACCTTTAGGTATCAAAGTATTATATTTTAAAATAAAAATAGTTTCTTTTTTTAAAAGTAATTTCTTAACCATATTTACATCAAGTTCACTTACAGCCACTTGTTGTGTGTATGTGTGTATGTGTGTGTAAAAATATCACTGATTTTTATCTGTGCACACACCCAAAATCCCAGGACACATACATTATTCTTCTGGGTATCAGTAAAAATATACCTAACAAGTAAACTGTATTTCAAAAGTAAGGCAAAAAAATAAATATTTCACAGAACATTTATTTTCACCCATACCCATTCTAAAACCAGCCCTGCTCAGATGTGTGTGTAGAGAAAGTTGCTGCAGGTTATGGGGGGCTGGTTATTACTTCTTTAATTTTCATCACAGTCAAAACTTAAAGGTGTGCACATGAGTTATTATAACTTTTGTTTGAGCTGAGGACAGTATGGTCATTGTTTCTTTTAATTTTCTCACAGACCTCAGAAGTGTACAAAGAAGGTTGCTATAGCTTTTGTAGGGGTGGTGTACTGTCTAGGAGCAACAAATTAGAATGTATTACTGTAATCATTATTTTTTTTCACTTTCCTCAAAGTCGCACATCAGGCACATATACAGGTGGCTGCCTTTGTGGGTTAGGGGTAAGGAGGCATGCTATGTTTATGTATATCAGCAGTCACTTGAAATATATGACTAAGGCAATTTTAACCTCTGCTTTCATCCCAGTCCAACAGCAGGGGGATACAAGGCAGTGACTGTTTTTATGGAGGGGTTAAGGAGGCAGGCATTATTCCCAGATATGATCCATCTATTCCTACAACAATTGGCTTGTTAGTTTATTGTGAGCAACTATTTTGCCAACTTTGAACATTACGTATTGGGCACAACTTATGTCTTCCTTGAAAGAAAAATAAAATAGTAAGAGTGATATTCTTTTCTTTCTCATGATTTTTTTAGGCCACCATTGAATTCAATGGCTGAGAAAATGCTCTAAAATGCATCCCACAGTGTATGTAAACATACAGCATTAGGGACTGTGACTTCTTTGAGTTATTTCCTAAATGATTATTACTGGGCTGTCTTGGTCAGAAAAAGTGTGTGGAAAGGATGCAAGGAAAACTAAACCTGAACAGCAACAGTGAACTTCTTTCTTTAATCATAATTTCTGTTCAAGACATGTGTAAGATCAGGTTTCATTTAAATGAATTCTGTTAGATAAAAATACAGTATTCTCTTTACATACGTCTAGAAATGCAGCCATATTAAAGCAGGCCTTCACAGTTTGTATACAGTTCTAGTGCATGCGCTTTCAATCAGTGCAAATGACCTTCAGTCAAGAATACCGATTGAGCAGTACATTTGAGTACAAATACATTTTATTTATATAGTACAAGGCTTGGGAACCAAGGTTAAAGAGGTGTGTAGACATTTACAGGGATTTGGTATTATTAGGAGATACTTCAGAGACACAATTTATTTGGTCTGATATGCAGAGTCATTGCAGTGCAGTCCTCAAAGGTTTTATACAGACACTCGAGAGTGGTTGCAGAAGTCAGGTCAAATATCTAGCATTCCAGAATATTAATAATATTATTCAGGAAGATTGGAATATGAGTGCAGAAACTATGGACATAATTATCAGCACTGTTACTGCAGACAGTACATTCTGAGTACAGACTTTATGGACAGTATAATGAGCGCATAAACTATGGACATTACGATTTGATTCAGATATTGTTTATATCAACCTCCACTGGACATGATAAAGCATTTTTAACCAAACTATAATGTCTGCAGACCTTATTCTGAAAGGTACAAAAAGATTTGGCCCATAAGGGAGAGTGGCACCTGTTCAGCATAGGTTTGAGTAATAAACAGATAAAGACATTAATTCCAGTCTCATTCCAGTTTCTTCCAGTTATTTCAAGTTCATTCCAGTATTCTACAGTCATATCAATTTTGACACCACCATTGGATGAAAAGGTTGTGTAAAAAGGGGGCATTTAGAAAGTTATGGCTTCTTAAAAAAACTGAGGAGTAAGGCAAATGTGAAAAAGGGAAAAAAATAATGTGATTGGCATGGGGAGATCAAGAAGGGGGTGAATCAGTGGGAAGGACTGGAAGGTGTGTGTGTGTGCTGGGGGAATGTTGAAACAGTAGGCCTAGGCCATAATTTGACTTAAGTCCAGACCTGTACATAGAGTTGTTGTAATGTATAATTGTTACAACAAAATGCCAGTAACTGCAAATGTCTCTTTGTAAGATAGGCCTGTTATAATGTAAGAGCATTGTAGCTACAGGTCTGCCTGTGTGTACTATTCCTAAAGTTTGCAGCATGAACTAAAAGGTTGCAGCAGTGACAGGGTGATACTTAGAATGGAGGTGTCTAGAAGACCCCGACTTCACATTTGCTCAAGGCCCCCAGAATGCTAGCACTGCCCTGAATAGAAGCAGAGTATGTACGTTGTTGTAAATGTTCAGAAAGTGTTTTGTATTCATAGTAGGTGTGAGTCAGCTGGATTTCTTGTTGATATGTGTGTTTTGTGTGGGGATGAATTGAGTTTGGTGTGTTTATTTGAGGATGTTTGGTTTTAAGTCTGAGCAGAAATATTCAGAGTATAAGTGGTATTATATAGTTTGTGATGCTATTTCAGAATTAAGCTAAGTGTCTGATTATCTGCAGACTTGGGTAGATGCTGTGGGAAGGTGATAAAATTATAGATACTATATTGGTTATTGATGAAGGATTACTATTTTGTTTGGTATATACGTACTGTGTGTGCATGTATGTGTGAATGTGTGTGCTCTTTTAAGAAAGGCATGAAGGAATAATTAGTGGGCAGTGAGCAAATGAAATAAAGGTGAGGATTTAGGAGTATAAGAGGAGTGAAGTCAGCTAAGCTACTATGTCAAGGGGTGATAATCAGTGTGAACATGTGCATTATAGATCAAACACAGCTCAAGAATACAATTAAAGGTAAATGCTGCTGCTAATTTGGCTGTAATGCAAAAAGTCTTTTAGTGTTAGAAAACGGTTTCCATTTTAGTGATAAGCATGTCATTTCCTGTTTCTCATTACTTTACAACAGCTAATTAGTCAGGGCAAATATTAAGGCAGAGTACTATTCCTTCTACACATTGTGCTAATGTAAGGGAGTACAAAGTTATGGGAGAAGGGGAATCCCACAAATACCAAAGAGAAAAAAAAAACAGAATAGATGTTTTACAGAAATATCTGTACCTTAGTAGAGAGACAGGCTGCATGACACTGTACAATTCAGTTTTTAATGCACAATAACTTCATAGGTTCATAGTTGTGTACTACACTAATGACAACAAGAGCCTTTTTAAGCCTAGCCATGTATCCCAAATCTCTGACAAGTTATGGTACCCTTGATAAATGTAAGCAGGGGTTGGGAAAGGAAACATTTTCAAACAGGGTTTTGTAAGATTAACCATTTACAGGCTGTTTGTGCTCATTACAGATGTAGGCACCAAACCAGGGATGGATTTCCTGTTCCCATCCAACTGTCCAAGTTACAATTGAATTGGGTTAGGGAAGCACTCTGCTTCACATAGATCTTCCATAGCATTTTAAAAATGCCAATCTGCTGTATGCTATTCTAGCTGGTGCTGGTAAGCAGTGCAGCTGAAGTTATACCTGATCTGTTGTAACTGAATACCTTGGTGAAGTCAGGTTTAAGTTAACTAGGCTTATTTTAGCAAAAAAAATTTGAAATCTGCAGTGAAATGAGTCTGCAGGTTACAGAGACGATAGCCCTGTAAGTGACAGAAAGAGGAGATATTCAGGAAGTAGTAAATGACTTGGATGGCACAGGGTTACTTCCTAAGTGACCTACAAAACTGTTTAGCAGCACTAAAGCTCCTATATTTGACATGGTCTTGATTATCACAGTGAAAATTATACTTACAGTGTGGGGAGGAATCACTCCCCTGTGTAAGTAGGGTACAAGGTGGGGAGATTACTGCCATGGGGGAAAAAAACACCTAGCTACTATTTTGTAGCCTGTTCAGTCAGTGTTTTTGGTGATCTACATTTGGTGAATTCACTGACTAACTTTTTGTTAGATTCTCATAAATCCATATACATGCATATTACTTTTCATTTCATGGCAAAGTTTTCCTTTATGTCTCAATGTTCTTACTGACCAATCAAATTATACAGATGTGAAAGAATGTATTTAATGTATTTTGATTAATTATAGTTTGCATTAACCGAAAAATAGAACGTAATTCATTGGTAGCAAAACTTTGATGTGTAAAGCAGATATAAAGAACCAAATTTATTACAAAATGTACTTGCATTTGTTTTGAACAAAATATATTTGCTCTTCCAATAACAATTGCAATAGCATGAGAATTAATATAAACACAATGAATCTCTTGTAGGCAGAAGCTGAAATCTTAAAACATTTCACTTTACTTCATCTTGCTTCAGACAGTAAAAGGAATACTTCTGTTCAAGCCTGTAATTCGGAAACAGCATTTAAGTATTCGTTAAATCATTATAATAATTAACAGTGTTACATAAAACTATTCAGATGAAAAATTGCACATTTTGTTTAGTGTCTCAGCATAGAGGTCACTTGTAATCACTTTGATTCACTTGCGTGATTATGTGCTTCAGCTTGTCTGTAATTCACAGTGAAGCATTTAAACATGTCTTAATGGCCTTTCTGACACTGTCAAGGATATCTGCAGTCTCTATTTGATATATTACATTTTTATTACTGTACCGGAAGCAAGTAAAATATACCTACTTATCCATACAGCATTTTAACCAAAAATATGTGACATTCATATAAACTACATTCATGAGGTTTAATATGTGTCTATACAACATAGATTCTGAATAGAGCAAAGTAACTGATTAGTCTGTAATGACTGGGAAGTTCCCAGTATAAGTTTAGCTTGATGGAAAGCAATATTTTTACACATAACAGCCAATTTGCAGAGTATGTCTAACATTAGATCTGCAATCGAAGCAAAATTAAATTAGTTACTACTCAGTTAAGGTACAAATGAAGCCAAATAATAAACTTAACTTGCATTAACATTAACGGTATTGTGAACTCACTGGATTTACTACAAGTGCTCTCGCATCATTAGCTTAGGACACAAATCCCTGTTTCCACTCTCTCATACTGGCAAGTGCCCTAACTTCCACTACCCCGATTCCCGATCACTACCAATAAGGTTACTATCCCTCCCACGGCCCTGACTCTAACCCTAAAAACAACTTAAATTTGCTTGCATTCCTAACTCTCAGCCAACTCCCGATCACTTCCTAACACTAACTCTGAACCAAATCCCGATCACTCCCTAATACTAACTCTGAACCAACTCCCAATTGCTCCCTAACATTAACTCATAGTTAACTTCCAATTATTCTATAACACAAACTCTGAGCCAACTCCCGATCATTCCCTAACACTAATGGTGACCCAGCTCTCAATCGATCCCGAACACTAACTCTGAGGCAACTCCAGTTCACTCCCTAAACCTAAAATCTTCCTTCCTTCTCTAAACCTAAAGCCCCCCTCCCCATTTACTTTCCCTACTTGTCAGTTATTCAATGAGACATTGATGGCATCTGACCACTGTGGCAGCTAAAGCCCTGAACTTATGTTCGAGTTCAAGCAGCTGCTCAGCCAGGTGGGAGGACAGGGAAACAGCCACATGAGCCCATGTCTTCATGTTCCTAGATTTTGAGTAGCTGGGGCTTGAGTGGTTGTAAGTGTCCTGTCCTCAGCAAATTGAACAACACTTAAAACAAGACAAGTCAATAATCTGATGTGTTACTGCCGTGGCGTTTTAAAGCTAATAAAATAATATACGGAATAGGTCACCCAGCTGGCAATTCCAATGACACCCCATGACATAGCATATCTGATGCAAAACTTTCCTAAATGAAGAAATAAAATCCACTGAAGATTGTTTCTGACTAGCATGATAGCTTTTATGTTGCCATCACTTTCAGACTACCAGACTCTTATGCTTAAATTAAATTCAAAAATGATATTATCAGAAAAATGTCTGCCTGTAGGTAAGAATGACAGAAACAGCCTTCAGAATGAAAATACATGCTATGATATGGTCTGACAAGTCATCAGTAGGACAAACCCCTGTATCTTTGCCTTTCACTATTTGAAAAAGTGTCTTACATTGGCATAACAGATTCCTGATCAGTTGTGGAGTAATTAATATATACATGGTACTTTGTACAAAACAACAAAGTAAATACTGTAGTTTAGAGTCATAAATGATTTTATAATTTTTGGATGCATTTCTTGATTACCAGTATTTGGGATAATTTATCATTGCTGCTTTACACAATGCTTATATATTATTAACTGCAGTGGTAGGTATTACTTGATGTTCTAAAGTGCATGAAAGATACATGACTGAGAATATCAGTATAAATACTCACTAAACCAGAAGGAGTAACTTTGCTTGCATAAATTATATCAATCACCGGGTCTACGTAACAAGACTTAAGCTCTTTTTTTTAATTAGATCAATCACAGTTTCATCACTCTCTTTCATCATCTAGCCAAAATTAATACACCTTTATAACAGTCCAAGTAGCCCAAACCATTCTCACTTTACTAGCTACTTTTCTTGTCAATCTTAAACATATTAATATTTTCACAGTTGCCCTACTACTAACATATCATACTATATTTCATTATCAACCACCTCCCCCCTTTCTAATATTTCCATAGTTATGCGGCCTGCTCTTTTCATTATTTTAATTTTTAGAAATTGCAGTTAATATTGCAGTATCTTTTGCAATGTTATATCTCTCTCTCTTTGCTATGTACAAGCCTGTCTGTTTGTAATGAATGCTCTTCATTGTATAAATTGTGATGTGGATATCACACCACTGCCCACCAATATGTGATGACCCACTACTGCCAACAAGCAGGTGACATGGGTATCCCACCTCTGGGCTAGTAATCAAAAAGCATCAATCCTCACCACTGGCACCTGTGGGGGGACATTCACTGGGAGGATAACAGGTACACACACAGTATTTCCAGGTGTAGCTCTCTGCATCAAGTGCAATTTCCCTTAAGAGCACACAGAGACCACAGTCAGTCCAGGGCTGGTTTCTCCCTCTTTCTCCAGATCCCCAGTAAGACTCCCCACTGGCACAGCTATAGAGTTGAGATTATAGCTAAGTGATCAAGCCAAGACCTCCAGCACCATCTTCTTGTCCCTGCCCAAGTAGCTGACACACACACACTCTTTGAAGTTTGATTTGCACACACACACACACACACACACACACACACACACACACACACACACACACACACACGCACACACATGCACACACACGCACACACACACACGGACACCTGGGAAAGGCTGGCACAAGTTTACTAGCTATGCCCCCTTCTGCCCAGACTATAAGGTAGTTTCCACTGCCACCCATCACTGCTCAAGAGCTACTTTAAGGCCCTTAACAAAGGGTGACCAATTTTACCGTGTAATATTAATGTTAATACAAATGGTGGTTTGGCCAAGAGCAAGGCTATTAGGAACAACCCACAGTGTCACCAAATAAATATGCAAGTACTCTGAAAACTTAAATACCTCTACAAAGATCAGCCAAAATGAAAGGTTTAAATATATCTAATAATAAATAATAATTAAACAAGAAAATACTAAGTATATATTCACAGTGACATCAAAGTTCAAAATCACAGGGAATATTTAAAACAACATTGAAGGATAGTCTCAAATAAATAAAGGAAAAATAATATCTAAACTAAGCTTCACTATATTGCTGACTAAATCTAACAGAATTACTACACGTTAATAACTTACTAATAGAGCAAGGCAGATGATGTGGTGAAAGGTTCTTGTTGTTAAGTTCAAGACAGAATACAGAATGCTCTGTCTCACTAAAAGACTTTTCAAATTAATATCTAAAATATTACTGCTGAGATAGCTTGCAGAATGACATAATTTCTTGTCATCTGACTTCTAGTTCCCAGCTAAAACCCCATTGCTGAAGCTGTCAGGGCTTAGCACCTACCTGTAAAAATGCACATACAAGGGCTTTTGCTCAGATTTTTGACAGGTGTTTAAAGTCATAAAACAATTGCATTCCTTCATGCTTTCAGAGTAGTAATTAGTTCACCCCAAAGACAATACAGAAATCTTCCTAGTACAGATTTTGTGTCTCTGGCTGCATTGATACCTGTGAGATAGCATCTTTATGGCCTAACCTATAAAGTGATTTAATCTCAAATATTTTTCTAAAGTTTGCTGGACTAAGGTTAACCCTCCAGTTTCCTCTGATGAAACATACATTTAAACATTATAATAGTGTATGTACATTTCTGTTCTCTGCAGTAGGCACACTGTGGTTATATTTCAAACGCAGCACTTTTATAAATACCTTTTCTTTTTTCAAAAATGTTTTTTATTTTTTTATAACAAGAATAATAACAGTAATAACATATTTACACTCAAAACTGGAACAAATTATTTACAAAGTCCATAACAAGGAAATACTTCTATATACATTCAGGAAATCATCTAAAACTTTTTTAGTAATGATTGTAACTTTTACCAAGCAATTAATTTGTGTGTTAAATTCTTTGTATTCATTTTTAAAATAGGTATTTCTTTTTCACAAAAGGTCCTGGCTAAATAAATAAATTCATTTCTGAATGATATAGGAGAGTTAGTTTTCCAATTTTTTTTGTCACAACCTTTCTTGCTACTGCAAGTATTGACCAAAGAAGGTGTGTTTGATATCTGGGTACGATTTCTGGTACTCGTACATTAAATAAAATGAATGAACTTGAAATTCCACAATTATCGTTCCATAAGGCCTTACAGAAACATTAAAATTCCTTCCAAAATTGGGATAACATATTACATGCAACAATCATAGGAAACCAGCCAGCTTCTGTTACTTTACACCTCCAACATTTCATATAATTTGTTTTGTACATATTTGCAATTCTTTTAGGTATATAATAACTTCTGTGGAGGAATTTCCACGTTTATATTTTCCAGTAAGGAGAAATTGTTGTTTTTTGTACTGATTTTAGAAGTAGTTTCTTGTTTTTAGTAGTAAATTCTCCATTATTTATTTTGGTGGAGTATTCCCAAAAAGAAGCATTCGTGGAATTATTATCAGATCTAATGACTTTATATATTAGGGATATAAATGAGGTGCCTTTCAAAGAACCATCAATTATATTAGTCAATAGTTCTAGTGTTTTAGGTATGTTGTTTCCATGGGTTTGTAAGGAAAATATAGTTTTGTTATATATAAATTCTCTGCAGGTTTGTATGTCTACCCAGTTATTATTATGTAGGCTGTATCTAGTAATTAGATGGTTAGCTGAATAATTCCATTAGTGGATACGAATTGGTTCCAGTATATTAAGTCATTATTTTTAAATTCAAGCATTTTATTTTCATCAAAAGATATTAAACATTCATTAGTATAAGCAACAGGAAAAATTAATATTAATATGCTTTTAATAGACTGGTTAGATTGGGTGATTTTCATGAAATTTGTTATTATTAGACTAATAAAGGAGCAAGATTTTAACTTCTGCTTATCTTGTATGTATATTTTTAAAGACCAAATAAAGGATGTTTTGTGTATTGTAGTTAGAGGGTCAATTAATGTTCTATTATTGTTTAATAATTTTTTTTCATGTAACAGTTTCCAATATGAATTATATGAGGGATTTAACCATAAAAGGATTATATTAAAAATAGATGCATTTACATAATACTCAATATTAGGAAAACTAATACCTCCTTCTTCCCAACTTGCCACATGTCTTTGTAATGATATTCTGGGTTTTTGACGATACCACAGAAATTTTAGTAAGTTATTACTAATTTTTTTTAATATTTTCTTGGCTGGGGGAATGATTAAAGACTGACTTATACAGAGAATTTTAGGTAGCACTATCATTTTAATTAGCATTAGTCTGTCCACAAAAGTAAAATAAAGTTTGTTCCAATTATCTGTGAGATTAATAATTAGATTTGTTAAAATATTATAGTTTGTAGTAATTGCATTCTTAAGAGTGGAATTAATTTGAACACCCAGGTATTGCATTGCCCCAGTTAAAGCATTTATAACTTTTCATTTTCATAGTCGTCTTTTTATTTATTAACAAAATCTGGGTCTTGTTATGATAAATTTTTTGTCGTGATAAACCTTCAAATAAATCTAAAGCGTTAAGTAACTGATCTAAAGATGTATCAATGTCTCCACTAGTTAGTAACAAATCATGAATATTTGGAAATATGTTACTATTTAAATTATAGCCTTTAATGTGAACATTATTTCTAATATAGTTGGCTAGAGTTTCTACAGCTAGAGCGAAAATTAAAGGGGAAAGAGAGCAACCTTGTTTTGTTCTTTTTGTAAGTTTAAATGAGGGGGATAAGAAAGAGCCTATCTTTACAAAAGAAACAGAGTCTTCATAAAGGTTTCTAATTAATTTTATAAAATTTAGGGAAAATTTATAGTGTTGTAAAGCTTTAAATAGATAAGATCAACTCAGTGAATCAAAGGCTTTGTTTATGTCCAGACTCATTATTGTTAATTCATTTTTATTTTTATTAGCTAAATCTATAAGAGTCAGAAGTCTTATTATATTGTCTTGGACTTTTCTGTCTTTAATAAAACCCATCTGATCTTCCTCTATTAGGCTATGTATAATGGAATTGATTCTGTTTGACATTATTCTCATGAAAATCTTATAATCTATATTTAATAGTGAGATGGGCCTATAGGAGGAACAGGAAGTAGGATCTTTATCAGGTTTAAGTATGGGAGAGATTAGTGAATATCTCCATGATGGTGGGATATTATAAGTAGTTTTTTATTTCCTGAAATGTTTTTATTAGTATTTTTAAGGTATTATCAGGAAGGATTTTGTATATTTCAGGAATTAAACCATCTAACCCTGGTGCTATATTAGTTTTTACGTTGTTTATTTGATTTTTTAGTTCTGTAAATATGAAAGGTCTATCAATTTTAGCAATATTCCCAGGGGATAAGGTCTTTAGAATATTATCAGATAAGAATTTGTCTAGATTTATATTTTTCATTTATTGGTTTGAGAGTATTTGTATTCTCATAATGTTTTTTGAAACCTTGTAGTATGGAATTTAAATTTGTAGCTTTTATTTTTCTCATATTTTCAACATATGTAATTTCTTTTATGTGATTTCTTTCTTTCAAGTACTTTGAGCATACTGCAATTCTATGTAGACTTTTAGGATTGATAGAGTATGAACATAATTTAATTTTCTCTAGATTTATAGATATTTTGTATTGAAATACATTTTGATATTCTTTGTTTAATTTATTTATATTATCTAAGACTTTCTTATCATTTGGTGTTAGATTACCTTTTAAGTTATCTAATTCAGTTTGAATATCTTGTAGTCTTTTATCCCATTCCTTTCTTTTTTGCATACACCACATTTTAACTTTTCCGTATAATACAACTTTGAGGGTGTCCCATAGAATTTTATCTGATACTTCTCCATTGTTATTTGTTTCTAAAAACTGATTAATTTCTGATAACATCCATTCTTGATAGCCTTTTATTTTCATAATATAAGCTGGTATTCTTTGGCAATATATTAAGGGTTCAGTTTGAAAAGTTATACTAAAAGTAATGGCATTATGATCAGAAAGGGGACAAGATATTAATAATACATTATCTATTTTTGATTGTAAAGAATTTGACACTAAGACTTTATCTATATTAGTTTGTGTCCCAAACCTATATGAATAGTGGGAGAACTTTAGGGAAGAGGGAAGTTTTATATGGTATATGTCTTTTAAATTTCTTGTATTGATATAATTATGTAGGTGTTTTGCTACAGGGGAGGTCTTGAATGTTTTAGAACTCATAGTTTCATCAGATGAAAGAATACAATTAAAATCCCCTGCGACTATCATTTCTTCTCTAGAATGTAAAGTTATAATGTCTAAGTATTTTTTACTGACTTTGTACCAATTCCAGGGATCCAGTAAGAGTTTATGAGTGTATAGTATTTTGTTTCAAGCTTAATTACTACTAAAGTTAACATACCCTCTTTGTCTATATATGAGTTTACAATTTCAGGAAGCCTTAGACTTTATTTCCAAAGAATTAGTACACCTCTTCTTTTGTAATTAAATTGGGAACTGGTCAATATTTTATAGTCTTTTAGTGTTAGCTTATTTAAGTATTGGGATATTAAATGTGTCTTCTGAAGAAATACTATATCAGCCTTATGTAAAGAAAGGTATTTATTAATGCTTGCTCTTTTAATATGGTTATTTAGCCCATTAACATTCAGTGATAGACAATTATATGTTAAGACCATTTAAAATGTATAATAGTTCAAAATAGCTATAATGATTTCCTAGGGGATTAACCTTGTAGGTTATAACAAAATTTGTTATGAGCTGAGTTTCTGTAATAACTAAAGAAGGTAAAATAGTATTTATAATAACATCCTTCTTCATGGAACCTAGTGTTCCTGGCTTAATATGTGTTACATACAAGCCACAGATCTGCCAACACATATTCAATAACATTGGGTCACTATGAATGCATACTTCATTAATAACCAAAAAGAAGATAGGGTTACATATTGTAGAGTCTATATGAACTAATATTTGATTAAGGTTAAATGTAAATAACTTACAATACCTTACTATTCTTACAATCAAACATTCAGAGAATGGTAACAACAAACTTTTAAATTTGTATGTGCATAAACTATCTATTAATTAAAGTATTTATTCTATTATAACCCTCATTTCCCCTCTACAAAAAAAACAGAAGTTTTGTTGAATAAACTAGGTCATATAAAATTTAAGAAAAAAGAAAATTTCAGTACGTTACTACAAATGGTATACTTCATGGGGTGTCAAGTTGGGGAAACAGTATAAAAAAAGAAAGAGTATGCAATAGTACATATATTTTTTTAACTTTATCCACAATATTTTAACATTTAATATTTGGTTAATCTCTATATTTTCTCAGAATGTGTCTTGCAAGGTACTAACAAAACCTCATCACATCATAATGTTAACAAGTTATGGCAACAGTATAACACAGTATCCCTTAAAATTATTACAAAAACTAAGGGTGAAATACTTTAGCATTAATGTTTTAACCAATACTTCTCTAGTATGTAATGCATTTGTGCACCATCTCTGCACATAACCAATGTTCAAAAAATGTATTGTACTGAGTGGCTGTACTGCCTTTTTATTATATTTTTCTTGGTACATTGCTGTTATCAGGACAACACCCCCAATGAGCTGATGGAATATCCTGTATTACATTTTCAAGGTGTGTGTTTTTAAGAGGGACAGTACCTTAACTTAATAACGTCCAATCAAGGCATGACATTTTCAAAATGTTGTGACACTTTATTTCTTGTAGGTAGTATATCTCTTTGTACAGCTATTTGTCACTGCTGATGAATACTGCAAGTAGATAAGGTAGTCCATTGCTCATGAGTTATTGCGAGCAAGACCCCTTGACTTTAGCACAAGATTTAGTAGCAGTTCTGTTGCACAAAAAAGGGGGACTTCACAACTCATTTTTATTTTAGTGGAATGGCTTTCTCAGCAATGAATACAGCAAAAGGATTGTTTTACAGACCAAAGATTAATATGAATGTGTGTAGCATTTTTATAGGAAGACAGAACCATTTTGTCTGTCCATTTCCTGATTAGTGTACTGCAGACAAAAAAAAAAATATATATATATATATATATATATATATATATATATATATATATGTATATGTATATATATATATATATATATATATATATATATATATATATATATATATTCTTCATATATAGATTATACATACAACAGTGGCTGCTCAGTTATAACAAAGCTTTTAACTTTTTTGTTGAACAATCAGCAGCGAAGACAAGGAATAAAGGCTTTAAAACCTTACTCTAATTCCTGTTAATACAACACATGTATTAACGTTCATTTTCTAAACAATAATAACTATGTATTTCTTGCTTTACTGCCTGAATGCAATGTAGTGCTTTACCAGGAAATGAAACATTTTAGGAGGAACAGCATGGCAGTATGAGTCAAAATCAGGAGGACCACTCTACAAATTAACAACAGTGCAATCATTACGTTGGAACTGCTGCCCTGACAACAAAAAAGCACCTTTATATCCAAGCAGCATTATAAACATTGTAAAACATATAGATAGTTATTTTTATTTGTCAGGTATATTGAAATAAAGCTCGTTTTATGTTTTGACTTACTTTGCCATTTTTCCAGCGTTCCGATTGGTCTGTTGGTCTCAAAGAGGAACTACAGGTTCAGAGGTCAATTGTTCAGTTCCTGCTAGGTGCCTCAGTTGTTTCTGTGAAGAAATGAAGCTCATGGATGGATTACAAGACTCGAGCTGCTTTCAAAAACTCTAATTTCAAAACCATTTTGGTAGGAAGGCGGGAATTATATTTAACATGTATCAAATGATTAAAAAAATGTTTGCGACATGCTGCAAAGTTTATTTATGTGTTGCAAATCTATTGTACTGTAGAAAAATGGCAGTTTAAGCACATTTACTTCTATACAGTTTAAAAACAGGCATAAAATATAAGCTCTATCTTAAAGGTTATTGCTTCACTAAATGAACACTTCTCCAGTATTTTGTTAAACAACATAAACAGAGCCTTTTAGGAGACTCTATAGTTTTCATAAAATCAAGACATAGAATACTATAACCAGATTGCACATGAGACATTGCACTTATATAAATCCCAACACATCACATTAGCTATATTTTATGAACTTTTTTATGTGTGTTTACTTTTTAGGTATTAATAGAGAAAAAAAATAGATAAATAAAATAATACTACATACGTTATCCAAGATGTAGTTTAATTCATGGAAGTTATTAAGAATAACAGCTAGGCATTTCTTAGGTACCTTGCAGCCTATGCTAAATGTAATGGATACATTTTAATTACTAAAGGTTATTAAGAATAACAGCTAGGCATTTCTTAAGTACCTTGCAGCTTATACTAAATGTGATGGATGAAGTTATGTTACTTCATATATCTATATTATTGATTTAAAATAGCAAAAGAGATATTAATGAAAATAAAAATCATATTTTACCTTGTTTATCTTTGTAGCAATCTGTGATATCAGAATGTTAGTTGACTATTCAAAAGATTTAAGATAGAGGAGACAAAAAAGGCAAAAAGTACATTTTGTTCATTTGTCTTTGAGTTTCTTCTTGTCTTTCACAGCCCGGTCAGACTTTGTTGCTGCTTGTCTCTTTAATGTTGAAGTAGTATCCATTTGATCTTCTGTAGTTACCAGAATCTTCTTCTTTATAAAAGTGTTTGCTTCTTCTAAAGTTTCGAAGGTTCTTTTCCCCTCAGGAAGGCAAAGTCTAATTTTGGCAGGGTATGTTAATTGTGCCTTAATACCAGCTTGCTTGAGAGATTTGATGAGAGGAATGAAAGTTTTTCTTTTTGTAAAAATAGTAGTAGAGTAGTCGTTGTCAAATCTGACTATCTGATCATTTATTTTTATAGGAGAGAGAGAGCCCAAGCTGATTTTAAAATCAGATCCTTGTCCTGGCTAGACATTAGTTTTGCTATTATTGATCTAGAATATGTCTTCTTATTGTTTGATGGGATTGTAGTTAATGATCTATGGGCTCTTTCAAAGCCAAAAGAAAGAGTCTCTGGTAAATTTGGTGTTTTAGGGATCCATGTTGTCAAAAAATTAATCATATTGTCTCCTTCCATTCCTTCTGTTATACCGTATATTCTGATGTTATTTCTTCTGGTTCGATTTTCTAAATCATCTACTTTATTGATGAGTGTGTTGTTTTGTAATAGGAGACTTTCTATATTTTTCTCTGCGTCTTATCAGTCTGCTGTCAGTATCCGAGACAGATTCTTCTATTGCTGAAATTTGTATTTTCTGTTGTTTTAGAATGTCACTCAGTATTTCAATTTGTTTATTGGAATCGTCTTTTATTTTATCCACTTTTGTGTCTAGTTTGTCCATTTTTGTTATTAGGTCTTGGATATTTTCAGAATGGAGTATATCTCTTTCTTCAGAGAGCTGTCTTGCTGTGTAGATTTTAAAAGACTCATCTTTTGTTTAAGTGCAGTTTTCCCTTCCTTCTTTCTTCTTGTTACTTGACAGGAAAATCTGGAGATTCTTAGATAAAAAATACACCAAAAGAAAGCTTTCGAGTTCTACTTTATAGGACTATTAATTTGAAATTATTTGTGGTGATTTTTAGTAATAAATCCTGTCAGGAAAGTTGAAAAGCTGCAGAGCAGAGATTTTATGCTGCTATCAGGCTTCCATCTAAGCCACACGCCTCTATAAATACCTTTTCAATATACACATCTTTACAAAGCAGTTTGATATACACAAGACATACAGTTCTAATACATTTGCAACACACGCATCTTATATGGCATACAGTTATAATACATTTGTAATACCAGCATCTTGTATAAATTAGTTTGATATTCACAAATAACATATAATTATTTACAAAATTCCAGCCAGCTGTGCTGGAAGTACCTCCTTTTGTCACATATACCCTTGCAAGTTATGTATAAGCTCTGCTTCTAAATGATATTTATGTAGCTATTGTAAAGTCTTTTCTCTCATATATGTACACGTATCTATATTTTGTCCTCTTTCCAAAACTATGTAACAGTATTTTATGTATATGTCAAAACTGCTGTTAAATGTGGAGCTTTTGAAAGAGGGTTTTATCTCAGTCAGACTGTCATGGAAGACAAAGAAAACTAAATTTCTACATGTATTACATAAGACATTTAAAGCATATCCATCCACCCATCCGTCCATCCATCCACAACTGCTGTTTCCTATTTTTGCACATGGGGGTCAGGGTGTCACATGTCACCCAAAGTCTTCCATGCTATACTACACATTTTACAGATCTTAATGATTTAGAGCATCTAACATAGCAGAAACAAATGTTAAAAACGGTCAGATTTAACAATATTTTCTTTCACTGGATTTTTTCATCCAGGATCATTTTGCATCAGATATGCTATGTTACAAGATATAATTGGAATTGGCTGTTAGGTGATATAATCTATTATTTGGGTGACACAGTGGCATAGTAGATAGCATTGTCCCTCATAACAAAAGGTTCTCCAGTTTGATTCTCAGCTAGAGAGCCTTCTGTGCAGAGTTTGCATATCCTCCCCGTGTTGATGCGGGTTTGCTCCTGGTTGTTTTCCTCCCACATTCCAAATATACGCAGTAGGTGGATTGGACATGTTAAACTGGCAATAGGTGTGAGTGTACATATGAGTGTCAGGTATGGAAGAACAATTGTGACAGTACTAGCTACCCGGCAGTGTGAACCCCAGCTATAGATGATTGCCATTGTTGAAGTGACACCCCTGACTGAAAAAGGGTTGTAGATGGATGGATGGATGGATGATACAGTTTATTATCTCATTATTGTTAAAAATCCACGTCTGTAACACAGTAGGTTACTAACTTGTCTTATTCTGAGTGCAGTTCTAGTTAATGAAGTCACAGTGCTGTATGCAATGCATGTGGTTGCATATCATATACACTTTTCAGTTTTCCTAATGGAAACAAAGATTATAGAGCTGCAACTAACAAGTGTTATGTGAAGTGAAAAGAATTAAGTGAATGTGACACACACACAACATTAGTGTTGCTACAGAATTACCTGTCCTAGCATCTTGGAGGTTTACCCAAGCATCTGATGCAAAGGTTAGATTTGGAATAAAACTTATACTATGAAGTATGAATACACAAATTGTTTCCTACACTAGGATAACAGAATGGAGTAAAAGACCTGCATCCATTTGAAACAGTAAAATAAGAGCTGTTGTAGTTCTTCAATTTTCAGTCTAGTACAAACATTTTAAAATCACAGGGGGTGCAAACGATCTTTGCAGAGAACATTCTTATGTACTGCACTAATCACTTGTAATTGTGATACTGCACTGATCACTTCTAATTGTGATACTGCAGTAATCACATGTAATTTTGATACTGCACTAATCACTCCTAATTGTGATTTCCAGGAGTGCTGCCAAATGCATGCTAATGTCAAGTGTGTGAGCAGTCCATGGGGAACTTGCAGTATCATTTTGAAGAAGAAATAAAAATGGCTTTAGATAAGGAAAGTCCATTGGTTGGATGTATAATTAAGGGAATAAGCAGGTATAAAGCAGGTATAAACAATCAATGGAAGACATCAATGGAAAGGGGCAGATTATATGCACTGTATTCACCAATTTTAAACATGCATTTGAAACATTTAATCACCTCTCACCTGGCTACCTTTGAAAAATGTGGCATAAGTGAATCGCCATTATGTTCTCTTTTCATTTCACTGGTAGGCCATTTACAGTCATGAGAGGCAACACACTGTTTCAATTAATAGCAGATTAAATACTAGAGTCTTCCAAGTTTCAGTGCTTACACTTTGCTTTTCTTAATTGTAATTAATGATCTCCCTACCATCCTGCAACAGTGAATTATACACTTCATGTTGATGATATTATTATGCTAAGCTCAAATTCCTCACCTAATAAACTTGAACATATCATACAAAAGGATTGTGGTCTAATATGGAACTGGTTAAAGATTTATTCTTGATAAGTGATTGTACAAATTCAGCAGTGATGCTAGTTGGTATCTACCAAAGACTGTCAGACAAGCCTAACTCCATTTATCCACAGATAATGCTCTTGTACTGGTCAGATTGTACAATTACATTTTGATGACATTCTACAAATACCGCAGCATCAGAGTAGCTTTATGTAGCTCCTGCACATACCTGCCCTGCATGGACAGTGAATATTTAAACAAGCTAAATATGTGATTGTGCCTGTGGTCACCTAGTCAGAGTCCTTCAATCAGATCTGGAATTTATTTTACAATTGCTGGTTAAACTATTTAGTGGAATAAGCAATGCAAAAAAGATTATGTCCTCCAGCAGCATGCATTGTCCTGAGTGTATATGTGTGTGTGTGTGTGTCTGTGTGTGTGTGTGCTGGAGAGTTGCTTTTCATGGGTTGGAGGGGGTTCACATTCTGGAATATTATATACTTTTAAATGCAAGTTGGTGCACATTTCCAAACATCCTGGCAACATTCCTGAGTGCAGCTAGATTGCTTTGGCACCATTTTTGCACAGATGTAGTGTTTTTTCCAAAATTCGTTGATTTATTTCCCTGAAATTTTGTGCTGGAATTTGTTTAAACTGTTGCCACAAGCATCACTCAGACCAGAACTTCTGAGCATGCCCAGAATGCTGTTTCAACTTCACCAGCAGACATGGTGAAAACGTTCAAAAACAATTTCTGCCCCATTTTTGCCTCAGTGACACACAGAAAGTGTCAAAATATATAAAGACACTCAGTTTCTAGGAATACAGTTGTTTTACTTTAATAAAAAGAAAGTAAGATTAACGATCTCAATATATAGCTCTACTTTTTATTTTCTTTAGAAAGAATTAAACTGTCTGCAATTTAATTTCTTCTTTTTTCCCTCTTCAAATATTGTTTTGGAAAACCTTAAAAGAAGTCTTACTGACTGCACGTGACTGCATAACTGGTGGTCAGTTCAATTCTGTATATAATGGGGGGTTCTTGACTAAATAAAAATAAATTCTAATGGTATTCAAAGAGTAGAAACTGTATAATGTCATTAGTATATAAAAAAAGAGATAAAAATCCCAGTGATATTCCAGAAAGTCAGGAAAGGTGATATTTAATTACACATTAGAAATAATACTAATTAATGCCAAGAGAAGTGACAAGTTGCCATAATGGTTAAGGTCTTTGCCTCTCATTCACAAGATACAAGGTTCGATACCAGCCTACTCTGCACTATGCAACCCAAGGGGTGTATGTCCTCCTACTGTCCAGTTTTGCTTGCCATAACGCCAATAAGTCCTGTGTCAATGAGTTACTGGCCATCCAGTGCCTAGTTTCCTAGCCTGGGTTATCTCTGTTGAGCAATAGCTGGACATAAAACCATTCAACCTGCCAAACAGCATTCCTACACTTAATGTTGGTTCACTGACAGGATGCAGCTTGGAAGTTGATAATATGGAGGAGGTTGGACATCCTATGTATCCAAAAGACAAGATGGAAGTGCTTGGGATCCAGAGTCTACTACTCAGAAGGACAGGCTAGAAATAGTAGGAATTATGGTGATTGAGAAGCTTCAGAAGGCAGTGAGGGATATCATTAGAATTAGTGACAGACTCATGGCAATTAGAGTCCAGTGCAATATAGGGCCGTATTTATAATGTCAGCTTATGCTCCACAGCAGGCTGTGATAATGAGGAAAACAGTGCATTCAGACAGCAGTTGCAGGACCTACTAGATAAAGCAGGACACATGAATTGGTGTTGATAATGGGTGACTTGAATGCACATATCAATTAGTTGACTGGAGAGAAAGTACAACAGTTCAAGGAATTACTCAGGGCTCAAACACCCCAAGAAGGGGAGGAAACAGGTGGAGTTGAAGAAGATTGGCAGCACCTCAAAACAGCATGTGTGAGGGCTAGAGAACAGATATGTGGCCAAGCCAGGTATGGAAATAAGGTACATAGGGAAAGCTGGTGGAGGAATGCAGAAGACCAGGAAGTCATCAAAAGAAAGAAAGAGTGTAGGAAAAAGTGGGGAGATAGAAAAGATGGGCCAGTCTAGGAAGGAATACTGGTTGGCTAACAAAGAAGCTAAGAAAGGAGTTACAGTAGAAAAGTAGCAGAAAGAAACTGTATCAGGTTACAAGGCAAAGACGGAAAGATAAAGAAGATAATCAGACACCCATCATAATGGATGCCAGCAACAACCTGCTCACCAGTCCACAGGACAGCAAAGGTAGATGGAAGGAGTACTTCCATCCACCTTCTGAATAAAGAAAATGCTATAGAAACTGTACTGCCCAAGACACAGTCTACGATGAATGAAGAGAAGGTCCCCACCACTGAAGAAGTAAGAACAACACTAGGGTAAATGAAGTCAGGGGAAAGCAGCAGGCTCAGATGAGGGCACATGAGATATGATAAAGATGCTGGGTGAAATAGGGAAGAAATGGCTCTTGAGGGTACCCATAGCAGTGTGCAGAGAAAACTATATCCAAAATGACTAGAAAATAAACATATTCATGCCAGTGTACAAGAACAATGGGGGCATCAACAACTGTGGGCAGTACAGAGGCATCAAACTCCTGTCACACTGCATGAAAGTTCTAAAGAGGGTGATTGATAAACAGATATGCAGAGTAGTAGAATATCAGATAGGAGATGAGAAGTTTGGATTCAGATCAGGATGCAGCACAACTGACCCAATGTTTGCAGTGAGACAGTTACTTGAGAATAAGCTAGAGCTGGGGAAAGAGTCCAACAGGGCATTTCTAGATCTGAAGAAAGCATATGACAAAATCACAAGAAAGTGGATTTGGGCAGTTTTGCAGTTTTTGAAGTCCCAGAAACACTGGTAGAATTAGTACATGCTATGTAAAAGGACCCAACGCCTCAAGTACAAACCTTGTTCAGTCTCACAGAGGGGGTTCCCAGTGGGTGTGGGTGTACACCAGGGTTCAGCTCTGAGCCTACTGATGTTCATACTGATGATGGACTACATTAGCAAACAGGTTGGAGGAGACAGATCAAGAAAGTTGCTGTATGCAGACAATGTGGCATTATAGGCACATTCTGAGAAAAAAACTTCAGAAAAAGATATGGAATGCAAAACTGGTGGCACATGGGATGAAACTAAGTATGACAATGATGGCAGGAAATTGAAAAAATCAGAAGAAGCTGAGAACTGAGATAGAACAGAAGATAGTGGTACAAGTTAATAGCTTCACTTATCTGGGAGGGGTGGTTGAGGAGAAGGGAAGTCTGAATGGAGAGGTCAAAGCTAAAATCAGTGAGGCTGCAGCCAACTGGCATAGAGTCTTACATGTAGTGAATGACAGAAGAATGCCAAAGGAGCTGAAAAGTAAGGTGTACAGAATAGTGGTGTGATCAGTACTACTGTATTGTACAGAAACCTGGGCAGTAAAGGCAGAGCAGATGAAGAAGCTAGAGGTGATGGAAATGAAGTGCCTGAGAAGGGTGGTAGGATGCGCACTGTGGGACAGATGAAGAAATAAGGACATAAGAGCAAAAGCCAAAGTAGCTGTGATTGCAGAAAAGATCAAAGAGAACAGATTATGGTGGTTTGGGCATGTGTGCAGAAAAACAGAAGACATTCTGGTGAAGAAGATTTGGGACAGACAGGAAGAAGGTAAGAGGAAATGAGAATGTCCAACAAAGAGGTAGATGGATTGTGTGAGAGAACATCGGCAACAGCCAGGCATGAGTGTTGAAGAAGGCAGGAGTGTGGCAGTGAATTAAGAGAAATGAAGACAGTTAAAACAATACCATGACCCCCATGTGGAAAATGGGAAAAGGGGGGTTTGATGATGATGATGAATGCCAAAAGACCCTGTGTGGTATAGTCCATTCTCCATATCAAGCAGATAAAATTATTCCTTATATAGGATTTCTAAGGAATTCAGGGAGCCCTGAGGTCTGTTTCCAGCTGCCTAAAGAAACCTGTGATTTGTAAGTGGGGGATGCTATGAGTACTGACCAGACTATCCTGGTAAAATAAGTTCTTTGTTTGGTTTCTTTATTATTTTAGACTGTTGGGTACATTAAAGAACAGAAAGAAAACAGATTAATTTGATGTGTATCTGAAAATGTTAAAGAAGCAATGACAGCATTATAGAGCAGCTATGAAAGCATTTTAAAAGCAGTAGTAAAATATTATTACAGTGGTACTGAAAGTGGTGTGAATGTAGCCATAAAATACATTAATACATGCTGACTTTCCTCTAAAATTAAGAAAATAATGTTGTTATAGGTAAGGATCTTGCATATGAGTCACTGCAAGTCTTTTGCTATCAGGGAGATGGCAACTCTCACAGAACTGTACTGGAAGCCTACTAACAGCTTTGAAAGCTGTTCACACTTCCACACAAACAACAGCAAAAAACAAAAATGTGGCAGAGAAGTGTATAACAGATTCTAAAGCAGCTGGTTAATTAGAGATGCACTTTGTTTCTGGCCACCATTTTTGTAAAAATGCTACACATTACAACATGTAAAACTTTTAGATGTCATGTACTCTCCCTTTTGTAACTAGTAATACAGTGAGGCAGCTAAAACCTCTCATGCATTACAAAGAAGTGCAATCAGATCTCGTATCATAACTTCAGTTTGTTATGTAATCTCGTACTTGTTACAAAGAAATTTGCTTCTCGAATTTTGCTTTAAAGATGCCACATCTATGGATAATTTTGAGGCAAAGTTTTGTTTGATTCAAGACTGGCTTATAAAATTAAATGATACTTTATTGAAATGGAAAACTAAGACATCTGAGAGCGATCTTTTTGACTATGAAGGGGTGGTATGGCCTCTGCATATGGAGTAGAGGTCTGTAGTAATCAGAATTCTGACATCAACATGGGAGATGTGAGGAGTGAAGGAAATGCAGTAAGGAGATTGGAGCGTTTATTACACAAGCAAAAAGGCCAAATGAATGCTCCATTGCAAACTAATACGGCCCCAGTTCCTTCATCTTCTAAACACATTTCAAACAATAATGTGTCCAATAATGCTGCAATGAATATTGCTACAAATTCTGATAGAGAACTGAATAACAGACCCAGCACAAGTGGAATAATGACCTGCACAATTAATCAGAATCAGGAGGGTTTTCTGAGGGAAATGACAACACAGCCAATTTATGTGTACCAACAAGCAGACAATATGAACAGGACTTGGACAAAAGAAACAGCAACAAAGAAAGGCTTCATAAAGAAGGGGCAGCCAGCAAGGAACTGGAAGAATAGCAATGCCCAAACGATTTAGGTACTGTGCGTTTTAAAATTATTAATATATTGAGTTATGTTTTATCTACTGATGAATGTTTGGTGTTAAGTAAAGTCTGGAAATTCGCACCTGCTAAGCGAGCTAATAAAATGGAAGTTATCGACAGCCTTAGGGATTATATAAGGCAATTAAATTTTATCTTTTTATTTGATGGTGAAACTTGGAGGGAAGTAGGTTTCTTCAAACCTAGTAGTTTTAACCCTCCTTTAAAGAAAGAGCTCAAATTGTTTTTGAATATGTGAGAATTACAGTTGATAGATTTATTAGATAATCAGCCTAATTATAGATACTATAATTTGATGAAATGTGAAACAAAAATGTTTTATAGCTTGATTAACAACAAAGATATTTTAATATTTAAAGCTGATAAAGGAGGTGCATTAGTTGTTTTGGATAGAAATATATATGATGTGGAAATGTTAGATTTGTTGTCTAATGAGAAGTTTTACAAAAGGGTCATATTTTTAAACATTAAAAAAGCATATTCTTTTATTAACTCTTTAATAGAAAAATGGTTCTGTAGTGGTGGTGTAGTACTGAAGCCACCAGAAGATACTTTCTGATTGAAAATCCCAAAATTAGTCAGATCTTTGGTATACCCAAAATCCATAAGGATTTAAATAATCCTCCTGTATGACCTACTGCGTCTAGTGTAAAAATCAGAACAGAAAGTATGGCTAATTATGTGGATAAACACCTTCAAAAGGTCTAAGTAACAACAAGACATATAAAAAACAAGGAATAAAAATACAAAAGCAGCTACCCAGGTATAAGTGCTCCTTTAACACAAAAGATAAAAGTAAAAGTGCAAACAAGACTCAGGAGCACGCCAAGGCTAATGAAGGTCCTCCACATATACAGGTGGTACTCAAATAAATCCACGGGAAAAACAGCTCAGTAGAGTCAATGATTTTAATTCACAAAAGACAAAAAAATAATAAAAAACTGGCAAGTGCTTTCACCCTTATGGCCTTCTTCAGACCAATAATGCACCATATAAGAACCGTGTTTAAATGTACATTAATAGATGACATCATTTCCTGTATAGCACATTAATTAATTCATTCTGAATCACCATAAAACTGATATAAGAATATGTAAAAAAACAAGTGTATACATATACATGTAAATATAAAGCATCTATTAGTAAAAATAAAAATCCTAACAAACTAATATATAGAATAATAATATTCATGTATAAAAAATATATATAAAATGTATATATATAAACAATGTGTACTTTAAAACAATACATATTAGAAAATGTAACATAGTCAATATGTAAAATCTTATAAGGAGCAATGATTACATAAATATAAAATATTTAAGAACTATCTAACTTTTAATTTTCTCCCTTTCAGCATAGGTCTCATAGGGACTTTGTCATTGAGACCTGGTTTTCTATCTGCCCTCAACCTTATGATCCATTTAACTTCAAATTGCTCCATAAATTTCCTCACATCCCCACCCCTCTGGTTAGGTGTGTTAACTTGCATCACCAAAAACTTAAACTCATGTTGGTCCGATGTCTCAATAACATGTTTTGATAATGCATTCTTACAGGATTTAGTATGAATATTATAAAGATGTTCCCTAAGCCTGTCTTTCAATCTCCTATCAGTTTTGCCGGCATAAAATGATGGACATAGCACACAAGTAGCTAAATATACAACATGTTCAGAGTCACAGGTTGATCTAACTTTAAAATCAAAATACTGTGAACTGAGGGGTGTGTGAAACATGCACTAGTGTCTATATATTTGCAAAAGTTGCAACTATTACACAGCATGGTATAGCAGTGTGTTGGTTGGGTCATAATGGTTCAACTGTCTACAGGGTAGCATAGGAGTCTATGTAGGTTCATCCTGTTCTTATATGTAAAGTATGGTCTAACTCCCACTATGTCTCTAATACGTGGATCCACAGAGAGACTATCCCAATGTTTGAAAAATATATCTTTGATTCTGTTGACATCCTGTGTATAATAAAGTACTACCTTCATTTCTGTGGTTTGTGTCGGTGAATCTACAATACTATAACCCTCAGTATTCTGTGCTTGACCCCTAACCATAAAATACAGTGAGGCTTTATCCTCTCTCAATGCATCTATCCCTTCAAAGCCTTGTAGGACCTCTCTCAGGTAGTAAGATCTGTTAAGTAACCTATTTTTTAAGTGATGTAACTCATCCTTAAATGCCTCATTGCTAGAGTTAAGATATGATATCCACATGGCTTGTCCTTTAATTATATTTCTAAACACAAAGTCAGTGCACTCCTGTAACATGGTTTTCTGTGGACACCTGTATTAAGTAGGCCATTTGTCATTCTTTCTATGTAAACATCTAAATAAGGTAAATAAATCAATGACTTATTCATGGTAAACTTAAAGTATGAGGTGAGAGTATTAATCTCACTATCAAAATTTTCTAATCCCTTTCCATCCCCCTGTCCATATAAGGAAGAGGTCATCTACAAAATGAGCATAAAATACCACATGTTCCTTAAAACTGGCTAGATTAAATCATTTGTGATGTTCCCAATCAGCCATAACCAAATTGGCGTAGCTAATGGCACATGAAGTACCCATGGCTACGCCATCCTTTTGTATGTAGGTTACTCTATCAAAAATAAAAATATTATTCTTAAGAACAGCTTCCAACAGGAAGCATAATACATCAATTTGAAGCAAAGAAAATTTACCACATAATCCCAAACATCTGCATACACATTCCAGACTTTCGATATTTTGGGTTTAGATGTTATTTTTAAGTCAAATGAACTTTAGATGTTGTTGCATTCGACCAAGTAATGGTAAACCTGTGAGATATATATATATATATATATATATATATATATATATATATATATATATATATATATATATATATCTATATGGATCCCTATCACATGGTCGACAGGCCATATGATCGACACTCATTTGGTCAACAGTTCATTTGGTCGACAAGCAGTTTTATGTGGGGGGCTTCACCCCCCACACCCCCCCAATGTGGGGAGCTGTGCCCTCCACATCCCCCCTAACTATATATATCAACTCCAGGGTCGCACAACACTGGGGAGGGGCCAAATCTGCCTGTCGACCAAATGAATTGTCGGCCAAATGAGTGTCGACCATCTCAGGTAGACATATATATATATATATATATATATATATATATATATATATATATATATATATATATATATGGATTCACTTCAGAAGTTCGAATTAACAAAATCTCGAACTGCAAATAACCGAAACCAAAAGATCGAGTTTCGGAAACTCGAACTTCTGAAATGAAACCAACAAAAAAAGAAAGACAAACTTCACTTTTGCAGGGGGGCTTCACCCCACTGCACCCCCACACCCCCCTACTTAAATATACCAACTCCAAGATCATGCTACAGTGGGGAAATGGGAAATCTCCCATCTTGCGCTGTATGCGGAAGCGCAAAACGGGAGATTTCTCATTTCCTGTCAACACCGCAAAAAAAAAATAAAACATTACGTACACACAGAGCATACAAGAATCCTTGCCTCTGTGTGCACGCAATGTATTAAGGTAAGTAAACTCTTATTTTTAAACACTACACATATTCGATTTACTGAAATCTCGATCATATGGTCTCGACCATATGAAATTCGAGATTTCAGTAATTCGATTATGTGAAGTGTTCCCATATATATATATATATATATATATATATATATATATAAAACCAAATCCAAAAACTTCCAGCACTATTCAGGAGACGTAGGCAGCAAGCTGAATCAAAATGGCTTTATTGTGAACACAATCCTCTCCAGACCGGTTTCGCTCAACAGAGCGTCATCAGTGAGTGCCCGAATACGTGAAAACATACGTTTATATAGTCCTAAATTTCTTATTTAAAGGAAAACTTCACCCTTTACACATAGTCACATACATATAGTGAATGCTTTATATATTCGTAAATTTCCCATTTAAAGGAAACTTCACCCTTTACACAAAATCACATACATATAATAAAAAAATGACATTTGTAATAATAAAAAAAAAATTTTACATATGTTTAAAGTAAAGTGCCCTATGTGATGTAGAAAATAGCACTTATATTATACTCAACTTAAACCACAACATCTGAATACTTACTATGATATCAATATAGTTCCTATTACACAATGCTTTAATATAACTAGTATTAAATGCCTATACTCCATTCAAAACAAACAAAGATGCATTTATTTAACAGTAAATATGTGTATATATATATATTACACACATATATAATCCGCAATATAATTACAGAATGCACCTATGTTGAATTGACCAAAAACTATGGCTCAACTACCTATGAATCTTATATAAACTTTTACCAATGGTCATTTAGACCAGGTTTAAAAAGGGCTCCCAAATTAATTATCCACCTCCGTTCCTTTTTAGACAGTGACTGATGGGCTATGGATTCACCAATTTCCTGCGTACTTATCTTGTCGATACCTACGAAAATGAAATGAGATGCAGGATGATGTAATGTATGTTTATATAGTGCACTACGCGTACGTTTACACTTTATATCACTGATGTGCAGTGCTATCCTCTGCTTAAAACTACATGAAGTCTGGCCAATGTAGAAAGCCCCACATTGGCAGACAGCCATGTAGATAACCCAAGTGCTGGTACATTTAATGTGATGTCTTATCTCATAAACTTTATTGGTATTTACAGAAGTAAAGGAAGTGGTTTTTGACACCAATTTACAGTATTTACAGTTTCCACAAAATGTGCTACCTGCACGACCTAGTGATCTTGGTACTGTATTCACAATTTGTTTTTTAAATCGTGAAAAATACTGTCCAATAGTTTTACCACGTCTATATCCAAATTGACATTGCTGTTTCACCACATTTGAAAAGAATGGGTCATTACTAAAAATATGCCAGTATTTAGAAATAATTTCTTTAATTTTAAAAGTATTATTTGCATATGTTGTAATGAACCTAACTTCTTGTGATCTTGATTGAACCCTCTGTTTCTTATACTGCAAAACTTCAGATCTATCTAGTTGTTGACCCATGTGGTATGCCTTTTCCACTATAGACCTATGGTAACCTCTATCTAGGAACCTCTGTTTTAAAGCACCTGCTTGTATATCAAATTCCTCTTGTGTAGAACATATGCGTCTGATCCGTTGGAATTGAGCTGTTGGTATATTTTGGATGACATGAGGGGGGTGGCAGCTATTTGCATGCAACATGGAATTTTTTGAAAATGGCTTTCTATGTAACGTAGTCACTATAGTACCATCCAGAATTTTGGTAACATGTACATCTAAAAAATCTACAGTAAATAAATTTATTAGACCTGTAAACCTGATACCAAAAATATTTTGATTAAGATATTCCACAAACTGTTGCCATTTAGATGCTGTTCCTTGCCACACCACCCAACAGTCATCCAAATATCTACGCCACATAAGCAGTTCTTTTTTAAATGCAAAACTTTCATTATATATGCATTCCACCTCAAAAAAGCCCATGAAAAGATCTGCATATGTTGGGGCAAACGTAGCCCCCATTGCTGTCCCCTTACTTTGTAAATACCACTGATTGTCAAATTTGAAAGCATTATGTTCCAAAACTAATTTGAGAATATTAATGATGAAATCCATTTCTCCCACCGTATATGTACCTGCTTGTAGCATCCAGTATTGTATAGCTTTGATACCACCTTGGTGAGGGATGCTGGTGTATAAAGACTGCACATCAAGAGTACCTAAATGTGCATCTACTGAAACCTGCAAATCATTCATAAGATTCAAAAATTCCGTGGTATCTTTAATACGTGCCCTTAATAGTGTCAGTAGTGGTTTCAATCTAAATTCCAGATATTCTGACAATGGTTCCGTTAATGAACCTGTTCCAGCCACTATTGGCCTTCCTGGTGGCTTTACCAAAGATTTGTGTATTTTTGGGACAAGATAAAAATATTGATATCTAGGTGCCATTACTGTCAGTTGGTCATGTAATTTAGCATCAATAATACCTCTCTTCAATGCTCTTGATAAGAATCTATCTACAGTATACTTAAAGTCAGGGGTAGGATCTATAGGTAGCTTAATATATGAAATAGAATCATTTAACTGATTCAAAGCCTACTGAATATACTGTTCCCTATCCCAAATAACAGTGGCACCTCCTTTATCAGCCCCTACAATTATGATGTCATATTTCTCTACTAGTGTGTGTAATGCTTTGTTCTCTGCCTCAGATAAATTACGTGCATAATGTGTAAAAATCTGTGCTTTGTTTATCTGCAAATCTTGCATAACAAGATTCTCAAAGGTTTTTACTGCCCCACAATATGGGGTTTGAAATTCAGATTTTTTAAAATGAAATCCTACTTCCATAGTATTGCCTTCATCTTCTCCTTGATGTGCAAAAAAATATCTGAGGTTAAGACATCTAGAAAATGTTTTCAAATCATTAACAACATCAACATAAGACGCATAAAAAGATGGCACATATCCCAAGCCTTTGTTTAATAGCTGTAATTCACTTTTATCAAAGCTATATCTGGAAAGATTGATCACCAAATCATTGACATCATTAGTAATATTATTAGTGTCCACTATATTTTCTCCATCTGCAAATTGGTCACAAAGGCTTGTTCTATTTCTTCCATTGCGATGTTTCCGGCCCCCTCGTCTAAAGGGGTGCAAGACCTCTTGGGAGCTGGTGAGCTATGCTGCTCTACATCTCCCAAATCAGTGTCAGTGTCAGTATTGGAATGGCTAGATGAATAATCAGATTTGTCATTATTAAATGATTTTCTCAGTATAGATTTACCCCTCTTTCTTTTTAATGTTCCTTTAGATTCAAAACGCACGCCCCTTTTACGTTGTTTCTGCTGTTTCCAAGTAAACACCTCATCATTCTTGTAATCATTCACATCCCTAGCATATTTTTTCTTTTTTCTTGCTTGCAAATCTTTCTCAAACGCATCCATGTCTACCTTAAACTGTGAATATAGCTCGTTATATTGTGGTGTTTTAATAAACACCGAAGTGCATTTCTCATGATATTTTAATTGTTCACTCATCTCAACAAGCTGCATATCGTAATATTCAACCAAAGTTTGCATAAACATCTTAGATGCAGTCAACTGAATGGCCCTCCATTTTTTCATAAAGGCCTTATTTTCAGTCCCTACCCCAGGCTCAACGTGTACTCGTAAGCCACGGGGAGTAATATTTGCTTGCAAGTAAGCCTTCAAAAGTTTATTATGCCAAACCAAGGAGCGTACCTTTTTGGTATGTTGTACCATGTTTTTGAAACAATACACAACATCCATATCTGCATCCGATACTCGTGAATCCGTCCCCGACTTACTTGTCGATGGATAAGATGAAGTTGACCCAAAAATAGAAAAATCATCTCTATCCGCTATGATGTTGTCGGTAAAAGTTTTTAAATCCACATATTCCGCCATTTCACTAGAGTCGCGTATCAAGCCTTCGCTTCACTCCGCCACAGCCCAATCTCGTCTCGTCTCGTCACTCTCTGACTCTATGTCCGATAAACCATATAGCGTTTATCAAAAAGTTGCCCCAGCAGACCATAAAAGAAATCCACTCCAAAAGACGACTGCACGGAGCAAAAATAAGTGCACGGAACACATACAAACAAATCCAAAAACTTCCAGCACTATTCAGGAGACGTAGGCAGCAAGCTGAATCAAAATGGCTTTATTGTGAACACAATCCTCTCCAGACCGGTTTCGCTCAACAGAGCGTCATCAGTGAGTGCCAGAATACGTGAAAACATACGTTTATATAGTCCTAAATTTCCTATTTAAAGGAAAACTTCACCCTTTACACATAGTCACATACATATAGTGAATGCTTTATATATTCGTAAATTTCCCATTTAAAGGAAACTTCACCCTTTACACAAAATCACATACATATAATAAAAAAATGACATTTGTAATAATAAAAAAAAATTTTACATATGTTTAAAGTAAAGTGCCCTATGTGATGTAGAAAATAGCACTTATATTATACTCAACTTAAACCACAACATATGAATATAGATATATGGATTCACTTCAGAATATCGAAATTCTGAAACATTGAATTTCATATGATTGAGACCATATGATCGATGTTTCAGAATATCGAAATTCTGAAACAAATCCAAAAAAACCCCAACAATTTAAATGTTTCTGCCCCCCTGCACCCCTCACATGCCAGCTACTTTTCCAACTCCAAGATTGCCCTACAGTGAGGAAAAGGGAAATCTCCCATTCCGCGCTGTATGTAGATCTCCGTTCACAATGTCAGGATTCCGAAAGTTCGATCATATGGTCTCAGCCATATGAAATTCGATCTTTCAGGATTTCGGCATTGTGAAGTGTTCTTATACATATATATATATATATATATATATATATATATATATATATATATATATATATATATATGTATATATATTATATATGTATATATATTATATATGTATATATATATATGGGTCTACTTCTATTCACTGACTCCCATTTCGTTGAACTCCCATTTCACCGAAATTTCATTACATCGACAAGCATTTTAGGTGGGGGGCTTTGCCCCCCACTCCCCTAATGTGGGGGGCTGTACCCCCCACACCCCCCCACTATATATATCAACTCCAGGGTCGCACAACATTGGGGAAGGGGGCAAATGCATGTCGATGTAATGAACTTTCGGTGAAATGACAGTTCGACAAAATGGGAGTCAGTGAATAGAAGTAGACCCATATATATATATATATATATATATATATATATATATATATATATATATATATATATATATATATATATATATATATATATATATATATATATATATATATATATATATATATATATATATATATATATATATATATATATATATATAAATATATATATATATATATATATATATATATATATATATATATATATATATACATATATATATATATATATGTATATATATATACATATATATATATATATATATATATATATATATATATATATATATATGCACACTTATACCAGCTTTGTAGGTCTACAGATGGTTTTAGATGCAATCCAAATTCTTGGAGTCACAGGTGTCCAAGCCAGAAACAGAGAAGCTCTGAAGTTATAAAAATACCTAAAAAGTGAAGGATTTATTATAAAAAAGTCTAACATAGGTTATGCCATAGTAAGATGGAACAATTAGTTCCCAAAGTAAGGAGAAATAAGGGAAGTGGGAGACAGCTGAAGAAGGACATGGGAAAGAAAAAGAGTTTTATTATGGTGCAATATTTATGCAAAGAAGAAAGCAAAAATAACCAATACAAAAAAGCAGCACCAAAGATCTTTGAAGAGAACTACAGGCAAAGGCATCCACATATGACAAATTTCACAATGCAAAAAATAAGAAAACAAATGAGGAACGTAGAAAAGAGGTTTAGTGATGGAGAAGTTAAAGAAATAGAAACTGAAGTTATGGAATACATGCAAAGTGAAGAATTTAGTGTGGAAAGTGTAACCAGGTTATGCCTGGAGAAACAGATGGAACAGGAAGAATCTAATCACTTGCCACGTGAAGATATTCCAGAGCCTTCATTAGGAAACCATTACAAAAGTTCAGCTGGAGGTACACAGCAAGGGCAGGAGCAGGAAACAATGGCAAGTCTTATGAAGTCAATGTTGTGGAGTGATAGGCCAAGAACTTCCCATATGAAAGAGCAATGTATGATGCAGGATGCAGCCGAAGACAATATTTATTTATTTATTTATTTATTTATATTTGTTGACCAGGAGTGTCCAACTGGACGTAGGTCCATTTTCAGCGAAGGCCCGGGGAGAAAAGTTCCACAGTTAAAATAAACAAACAGTAGTTACATTGGATTACATAGCAATTAACAATTTAACATAGCAATTACTTACAACATATTTACAGATGAAGAACATAGTATATCAGTAGACAACTAGAATCTTTACCTGTGAAGTACATAACAGACATTAACAAATGTTACAATAAGAAGTTCATGCTGTATAATAAGTACTAGGCTTATGAGCATCTGAGCTTGCTATAAACAAGGTAGTTAGTTGAGTGGAAAGAAAGGTAGTGGTTGGATGGGGTGGGTGATATTAGAGTGGGAGTTGCAAGGGCATAGCCAGCATGTTTTTAGGTGCACTTTTAGTAAAGGTTTGAAGTGGGTGCATGATGGTATAGAGGTAATTGTGGGTGGGAGGGACTTCCATAATTTGGCTATGGCACAAGAGAATAGTGCTTCACCAGCAGAGTTATTGGCTTTAGTGATCTGCAAGTGATTTTTATTGCTGGATCTTAGTGGTCTGGTGGTGCGATAGGGTTGGAGTAGATTCTGGAAGGATGGGACATTTAGTGGATGGTTTACTAGTTTGTGGGCAGGTGAGAGTCGCTAACATTGAAGGAGGTGAGGGAGTTCAAGCCAGCCCAGTTCAGCAAGTGAGAGAGAGAGTGGTGACTATGGTAGGATGCCCCTGTGGCGAATTTGGCGATTTTGTTGTAGCAGGTCTCTAGCTTGTTTATATCGCATTGCCTTATGTTGGTATATATTGGAGAGGCATAAAGTAGGGTGGAGATAAGGTGGAAATTTGCTATTGAAATCTTTGCTGCTTTGGTGAGACCTAGTTTTTTGTGGACTTTTTTTATGGTCATGGATATGTGAATGTCAAATTTTAGTTTATTGTTTATTTCCACTCCTAACAATTTGGTGTGTTCAGTAGGGTATATAGTGGTGTTGTCTTTTGCTGTGATGTTAAAGTGAGAGTTGTTTTGAGTATGTTTGGTGGGTTGGAAGATGAGTGGTTTAGTTTTGTTTGGGTTGAGTATTAATTGGGCATCGGATAACCAAGGTTCAATGGAGGAAAAGGCTTCCTGTGTGACTTTTTGCAGTTTGGGTAGGGACTGAGCTGAGCAGATGATGGTTGAGTCATCTGCGTATTGTATGAGTGTGCCATGTTTGGTGGCAGAGGCTAGGTTATTGGTGAAAACAGAGAAGAGTAGGGTTCCAAGGATGGATCCTTGGGGAACCCCTATGGAGACAGGTAGTTGGGGAGATATGTAATTCTGCCATACAATGGATTGTTGGCGGTCAGACAGGTAACTCTGAAACCAGTTGGTGACTGATTGTGAGAAGGATAGGTTACTGAGGACAGAGATATGTTGTTTGTGTGGGGCCATGTCAAATGCTTTAGATAGGTCTAGGAAAGTAGCAGAGGAGAAATAGCCATTGTTTTTATGCTGTAGGATAGTGTTAGTAAAGGAGAGTAAGGCAGTGGTGGTGCTATGGTTTGGTCAGGAACCATGCTGAGTATTGGAAAGGAGGTTGTTAGTAAGGATGTAGTCTGAGACCTGAGTGTGTATGCATCTCTCTAGTATTTTGGAGAGTGGAGAGAGAATAGTTATGGGACGGTAATTGGTTATTTCTGTGAAGGGTCCGCCTTTGTGGAGGGAAATTATATGTGATACTTTCCACAGTGTGGGAACGTAACTTTCTGACAGAGATCAGTTAATCAAGATGGATACTGGGTAGGCCAGAGCATCAGCTGCAATTTGTAGGTATTCACTTGGGAGGTTGTCTACTGCTAATTTGCTGGGCTTAAGTTTAGTTAAGAGTTTTTTTATGTTGGAGGTAGGTACAGGAGAAAAAGAGAAGGCAGTGGGGAGATTACTAGTTGAAGGTGTGGGTTGGAGGGGAGGGGGTTGTGTTGTTTAGCTAGTGATAGTATGGTTTGTGTGAAGTGTGTGTTGAATGAGGTAGCAATATTTTCTGAGGAGTGAGGGATGTTAGGAGGAGGGGTACTGACTTTACCTGGGTTGAGGATGGAGTTTATAGAGGACGAGAATTGTTTGGGGCTGTGTTGGGAGGAGTCTAGGGCAGACTGGTAGTATTGGAATTTGTCCTGTTTTATTAGCTTTTTGACTCTATTATGTAGTTCTAGGAATTTCTGTCTAGTTGAGGGGGTTTTGGTTTTGCGCCAGTGCTCCCAGGCTTTATCCCTGTTTTTCATTTCTGACTTAGTGGTTTTCTGTAGCCATGGGGAGGGTTGTGCTTTGATTCTGGAAAGTCTTATGGGGGCATGGTAATTAAGGATGCTCAGGCAGGTAGTATTAAAAAATTCAACTGCGTCATCAAGACTGAGGTACTTTAGAGGATGCCAGTTACATTCTTTGAGGGATGAGATGAATGTGAGTGGGTTAAAGTTTCGTTTTTTACGTATTTGACCGTAGATTAGCTTGGTATAGGTATTTTTTGAGCAGGAATGTTGGGGAGTGATCACTGAGGCTATCTGATAAGCAGCCTGTTACATATGACTGGGGGCTCTTACTGACTAGAATTCAATCCAGGGTAGTGTGCTTGCTGGAGTTTTTATTTATCCTGGTTGGCGACTGGACTAGTTGGGTGAAGCCATGAAGGTTTACATGATGGGTTGGATGGTTGCCAGAACAGGATTGCCAGTCAATACTGAAATCACCTAAAATGATAGTTTCTTGGGGGAGATGGAATGCGAGACAGGAAGATATTCAAAAACATATTGTAAAATCCCTGTGGAAAACAGAGAGCAAAGAAAGTGCTCTCTAAGGCAAGAGTTGCTTGATTTACTTGAGATGGATAGAAATATTAAGATCGATGAAAGAAATAGATTAAAGAAAGTCAATTAGACCAAAAATGTTAGAATTCTGATAAAACAAATGAACAGAGTAATCAAGATTATTAAAATAAATGTATGTAATATTTTAGAAGTTAATATGATATATTACTTTGCAGCTAAATTAATAACAGATAAACACAGGGCAATAAGGGAAAAGTAGGGAAGAAATCAAATGCCATTGTGAAGCATCAAATAGGGAAAGCTATAAAGCAATTAAGACAAAAAGTGCCACCGTTTGAAGTATTTAGAAAACAGAGCAGATCAAAAATACTTAGAAAGATAGACATGATAAATGCAACTTGCAGTATCAGAACAAAACAGAACAGGATCTATTGTACAATAATTCAAGTAATAAACTAAAGATATCAGTACAGGCAGAAGAACTTAAACTATATACAGTTAAATTTAAAGGAAAATTACAAGCTAAGCAATTCACTGATGACCCCAAAAAAGGTTTTATTGAGAAGTGGGAAACAAAGCAAAAGGCAAAAGAAACAACACACAAAAAAGAAAGAATTGGCCACATTTTGGAAAACTATCTATGAAGACCTATGGAATACAATGAAGATGCTGAATTGATCGAAGATGTAAAAGAAATAGTAAGAAGTTCAAATGTACAGGATATTGAATGGGAAGAACAGCCAAAGAAACTGAAACAAACTTAAGCAAAAGCTCTTAAATGGAAACCCCAGGCCCAGATGCAGTAACTAACTTCTGGCTAAAAGTATTAACGTCATTACATGAAGATTTAGCCCTGAGATGGGTATATAGGTATACTGAACAGACACCAACCTGGTTAACAAGAGGAAAATGATACTCCTCCTTAAAAGCGAACCTACAAACTATCCTAAAACTATAGACCGATAACTTGCATTTTGACAATATATAAACTATACACTAGAATTGATGCTGACAGAATTTAGAGTCATTTATAAGAAAACTCAGTCATGGCAATAGAACAAAAGAGTAACAAAAGAAAGTCATAAGGATCCAAGGATCATTTGTTGTTAAATAAAGTCATAATAGATTATTGTAAAAAGGGTAAGATCCTAAGTATGGCATGGATAGCGTATAAGAAAGCATTTGACAGCATCCCACATTCATGGATAAAAGAGTGGTTACATGTGTATAAGATACACCCTGCATTAATAAATTACATTGCATTGACCATGAAACTGGCAAACCTTTTTGCCTCTAAACCATTGTAAAAAACAAATAATTGCCCCAGGGATAAAAATTCAAAGAAGGATTTTCCAGAGTGATTTCATAGCTGCTATTTTCACTTGTTGTCAACCCATTAAGCTTTCTACTTAACAGATTAGGTCATGGTTACAATTTAGTTCCCAGAAAACAACAAAGTGTAAAGATTTTTCACCTTCTTTTTAGTGGATGATTTAAAGCTATATAGTTTGTCAGATGTGGAACTGAAAGCACAACTACAATTGGTCAAAACATTCTCAGATGATAAAAGAATGTCATTTGGTCTTGATAAATGTGCAAAAGCAACCTTTAAAGCAGAAAAACTGCAGTGCCAGCAAAATATCAGTCTGGGAAAGTATGTGAGCAGAGGGAGTGTATACATATTTGGGAATTGATGAAGGACCAACAATAAAACATTAACAAATGCAAACAAAACCCAGTAAGGAATATTTTAGAAGACTAAAACTAATACAGAAATAGCCCTGAAATCTAAAGAAAAATCCATGCTATAAACCAATTTTGCTGCTCCTGTTCTGACTTCCAGTTTTGGGTTGATTGCCTATTCTCAAAAGGTATTGGATCAGATGGACAGGAAGACAAGAAAAATGTTTCACACTTATCAAATGATATATAAAAATCAGTGTATACCAAGATTATATATCCCTCATTTAAAGGAGGTATGGGCCTCCTCGAAATTGATTACATGTAGACGTCTGCAATTGTAGGACTACATACATATCTGCTGACTTCACCAGATCCAAACATAGTGAAAGTTTTAAAGCATGAGAACAAGTCTAAGATGACATCTCTGCTTAGTTTAGCAGAAGCATATCGATGTCAAGGAGGAATGGAAATCAAATCAGAAGTATACAAAAATCGGCTAGCAACTGAATGTGTCAAAAAACAAAAGAAAGAATATAAGGAGAAGGATCAGACGAGAAAGCAAGAAATATGGAAAAGGCATAAATACAGTTGCAAGTACAGAAAATTCCTGAAACAACCTAATTTCAGTCAAAATCTAATGCAGGAATGGTTAATGACAGGTGAAGTTTAACCAAAAGATGAAAGGTTAATATTGGCGTCCCAGGATAGTGGAATATGTGCACATTGGTTTACAGAGTCCATTGAACGTGTGGGAAAAACAGATAAATGCTGGTACTGTAAAATAGAACTGTCTGAAACAGTTGTATATCTTGCTACTAGATGTGATAAACTAATGGCAGAGGGCCTGTATACTGAAAGGCATAATAATAATAATGTGGCAAGACTGTTGCATTGGGGATAGGCAAGCATTGCAATATAGAAGTAGCAGAGAAGCATTGGAAACCTGAGCCACAAAGCATTACGGAGAATGATGAAGTTTATATCACATGGGATCACCCATTACCAAAATATAAATGTGGAAAAAAAACAGATGCAGCAGTCCATGAAAAGAAGACAAAAGTAGCATTGTTATTTGAAATTTCTACACCCAGTGATTACAATGTCTTACATACAGAGACACAAAGTCATAAATGTAGGTTCACTGACAGGACAAGGCTTGGAAGTGGATGATATGATGGTTTGGAGGACTTTGGACATCCAGGAGAAAAGGTGGAAGGGCAGTGCAGCAAAGCCACTTGGCTTGGCATCCAGAGTCTATTACTCACGATTAAGACAGGCTAAAATTGGTGAGGTAATTGCTGTGAAGGAGAGGCTTCAGAAGACAGTCAGGGAGTACACAGACTCATGGCAGTTTGACTCCAGTGCAATGATAGGGCAGTATTCATAATATCAGCCTATGCCCCACAGCAGGGTTGCGATAGTAGAAAAACAGTACATTCTAACAGCAGTTGCAGTACCTGCTAGATAAAGCAGGGCAACAGGAAGTGGTGTTGATAATGGGTGATCAGAATGTACATATCAGGACAGACAAAACATGACATGAAGACTACCTGGGTACACATAGGTAAGGTAACAAGAATAAAGAAGGAGAGGCTATTCTAGACTTCTGTCTTGCAAATGGCTTGATGGTAGCCAACACATGATTCAGAAAGAGAGACAGTCACAAGATCACATACAAAAGTGGCCAACATGCAACTCATGTACACTTGCTCTTAATAAGGAAAAGGCACTGGGGTCGAATCAATAATGGCAAAGTCATACCCAGTGAAGCAGTCAGTCCACAGCATTAACAGCCCACAGCATAAACCACTGGTTGCCACAATCAGCTGCAAGCACTGGTCAGAGAAAGTTCTAAGGTTAACAGAGACACGGCTGAAGACCTGGAGGTTGACAGGAAAGAAATCACAACAGTTGAAGAAATTATTCAGCGCTCTAGCATCTAAAGAAGAAGAAGAAAAAATAGGTGGAATTCAGGAAGAATGGCATCACCTGAAAACAGCATGTATAACAGTTACAGAACAGATATGTGGTCAAGCCAGGTATGGAAATAAGGTAAAGAAGGAAAGGTGGTGCTGGAATACAGAAGTCCAGGAGCTCATCAAAAGAAAGAAGGAGTACAGGAAAAAGTGGGAGATAGAAAAGACACACCAAGCTAGGAAGGAATGGTGGTTGGCTAACAAAGAGGCTAAGAAAGAAGTTGCAATAGCAAAGAACAGGGCATGAGAGACACTGTACCAACTTCTGGAAAGTGATTCAGTGGAATGCACAAACAAACTTTATCAGGTTGGAAGGCAAATGCAGAAAGATAAAGAAGGTGAAAGATAAAGAAGACACCTTTCATAAGGGATGACAGCAACAACCCACTCACCAAATCCACAGGACATCAAAATCAGCTGGCAGGAGTACTTCTAGAAGCTTCTTAAAGAAGAAAACCCCAGAGTAACTGTACTGCTCCAGACATAGCCTAAGTGTGCGAGAAGAGGTGGAGCCCACCCTAGAAGGAGTAAGAAGAACACTTAGGAAAATGAAATCAGGGAAAGCAGCAGGCTCACATGAGGTTACAGGAGATATGATAAAGATGCTGGGTGACATATGGGAGAAATTACTCTTGAGGGTATTGACAGCAGTGTGGAGAGAAAGGTGTATCCCAGATGACTGGAGAATAAGCATACTAGTACCACTGATCAAGAAAGTACAGTTGTGTTCCTACCATAAATGTAGATGTTCCAGTGTATTCACTGTTGCAGTCATTACACTTGGGTTATCCTGCTGGCATGTGACCCACAGTCGGCCTGAGTTCCAAAGTCTTGGTCCGGCGTCAGTTGCTATCGCCTCTTCCCTGACGTCAGTGCGCCAGGGGTATAAAAGTTGCAACTGACACCATTTTCTTCACTTTTTCTTGCCCCAGATAGGAAAGCTGTAATGACAAAATTATGCCAAAAACATGCATATCTTACTATAAACATTTCCTTCATCTACAAGCAAATATACCACATAGGTTGTATAGAGTTGAGAAGTACAGAAAAGTCCCAGCAATGAAAAAGGGGGATGGTGGGTGGGTAACCAGGACTGCAACAGTGAATACACTCAAACATCTACATTTATGGTAGGTACACAACTGTACTATGTTCATCGTGTTTCACTGTTGCAGTCATTACACTTGGGTAGAATCCCAAAGCTGAAGTTGGGCGGCTGGGTCTAAATTGGATTTGGAGAGGCTACCAGGCCCTGCAGAACTGCAGTGGCAAAGCCTGCTCTGGATTTAGAGTAGAGAGATAAGTGGTAGTGCTTGGTGAAAGTGTGCACTGAGCTCCAGGTTGCAGCTTCTAAAATGTCTTTGGTTGGTACTCCTCTGAGAAAAGCTGCTGAAGTGGCTGCTGCTCTGGTAGAATGAGGCCTAATGCCCTTAGGCACTGATTTGCCATACTGTGCATAACAGAAGCGGATGCAGTGGCCTATCCATTTTGAAATTGTCTGCTTTGTAATAGGCTTTTCTTGTGATCCTGCAGCATAGGCTACACACAGTTGCTCAGTTTTTCTGAAAGCTTTTGTTTTGTCCAGGTAAAATTGTAGCTGTCTGTGTATATCCAAAGAGTGCAGAAGTTTCTCCCCTTTATTCTGGGGATTTGGGTAGAAAGTAGGCAAATGAATGGTTTGGTTCAAGGCCACATTGGAGACCACTTTTGGCATGAATGTTGGTTTGTCCTAAGTGAGACCCTGTCCTGATGAAAAATGATGAAAGGTTCCACAGCCATTAAAGCCTGTAACTCTGAGACTCTTCTTGCTGAAGTTATTTCTAGGAGCAGAGCAGTTTTCCATGATAAGAATTTTAGATCAGCTGTGCTGGTTGGTTCAAAAGGAGGTAGTGTTAGTTTTTCTAAAACAAAATTGAGATCCCAAGTTGGTACTGGTGCTCTCCTTGGGGGTCTTTTATTTTTTGCCCCTCTGAGGTACTGTCGTAGTAGAGGATGTGAAAAAATAGGAGGTTCCGTATTGTAATGAGCTGAAATGGCAGAGGCATGGATTTTAATTGATGAAAAAGTTAGGCCTTTGTCCAGCATCTCAGTTAGGTATTGTAAAATCTGAGGTATGTTAGGAACAAGTGGTTCGAGCCCTTGTGCCTGGTTCCAAGCACAGAATCTCTTCCATTTTTCTGCATAAGATTTCCTAGTGCTGGGCCTCCTGGCTTCTAAAATAACATCCATAACAGCTTTAGAGAGAGGTGCAGTCTGGGTGGCCACATTATCTGCCATGCTGCCAGATTTAAATTTCTGAGTTGACTGTGCAGAATCTGATTGTTTTGTTGTGTCAGAAGATGAAGAATTTGAGGTAGAGGCCAAGCTGGGCCTTGAGAAAAGCTCTTTAGGATTGGGTACCAGTGCTGGCGTGGCCACTCTGGGGCAATCAGAATCATTTTTGGCCTTTCTTGTCTGACTTTTAGGAGTACCTTGGTTAGGAGAGGCATCAGAGGGAAGGCATAAACTGTCAGGCCTTTCCAGCTGAATGATAGAGCATCCACTTTCCATGCTTGAGAGTGATAAGTTCTTGTGCAGCATTTCTGTATTTGGAAATTGTGAGGGGAGGCAAAAAGATCTATGTCTGGGCGTCCCCATTTCCTCGTTATCATGCTGAACACCTGTGGATTTAGTTTTCATTCATGAGGATCCATGAGATTTCTGCTTAGTTCATCTGCCAGTGTGTTTTTTGTTCCTGGCAGGAATTGTGCCTGCAGATGTACTTGATAAGTCAGTGCTGTGTTCCACAAAGTCATGGCTTGCCTGCATAGGGGGTAGGAATGTGTGCCTCCTTGCTTGTTTATGTACCACATAACTGTGGTATTGTCCGTCTTTAGTAATAATTGTCCTGGATGTAGTAGGTCCTTGAAAGCTGTCAGGGCATTCTGTACAGCTAGCATCTCTTTGATTGATGTGAAGATACATTTGTTCCTTGGGCCACGTGCCCTGAATACATTTTCCTGCCATATGTGCCCCCCAGGCATAATCCGATGCATCCGTTGTTATTGTCTGGGTAAAGTGAAAGGCTGTCCCTTGTTGTGGTGACAGGCCTGGGCCCACCATTGAAACTCCTGTTGTAGGCAGGGAATCAAAGTTATGATTGTCTCCAGGCTGTGACAATGCTGAGTCCAAACACTTTTTAGATACCATTGTAGTTTCCTCATATGCAGTTTTGCATATGGAATTAGTAGAATGCAGGATGCCATGAAGCCCAGGGCCTGCAGAATTTTTCTTGCAGGGAGCTGGGTTTCTGTTGCCATCATTTGAAAGTATTGAGTCAATTGCCTTTGTTTGTCTGGCGTGAGATAAACCATCTGGACAGTTGTATTTAAGCTTGCACCCAGGAATATTATCTCTTGAGAGGGTACTAGTTTTGATTTCTTTTCGTTTACTGTGTACCCTAGGCAAATTAGCAATCTTTTTACAAATGCCAGATGCTTTAGAAGAACGTCCTTGTTCTCTGCTTGAATAAGGCAGTCGTCCAAGTAGGGATATATTTGAATTCCTTTTTGTCTGCAAAATGCAATTACTGGTGCCAGGCATTTTGTGAAGACCCTGGGCGCAGTAGATAAGCCAAAGGGCAGTGCAGAGAATTGGTAATGCATTCAGCCTGCTATGAATCTGAGGTATCTTCTGCAAGATTGTCTATTGGGACATGCAGGTATGCCTCCTCGAGGTCCAAAGTAACTAGCCAAGCCTTATTGCCCAGCATGGGCAGAAGTTGATGTAGTGTTAACATTTTGAATTTTGGAACATCCAGGAAATTGTTTAGGATTGACAGGTCCAGTATTGGTCTCCAGGCTTTGTCCTTTATGGGTACTAAGAAAAGTCTTGAGTAAAATCCTTGTCCCTGTTCTTGCTGTGGAACTTTTTGAATAGCTCCCATGTCCATAAGAGCAGCAATCTGTTTTTGTGCCTCTGCCCATTGGTTTTGTGGCAGGTCTGGCATACCTTTTGGTTTTGGAAGCGTGTGGAAGTGGAACCTGTAACCCTGAGAAACAATATTCAGCACCCATTGGTCCTGGGTGATCATGTGCCAATTTTTTGAGAAAAGTGCTAGCTTCCCCCTAGGGGTGCTGTCAAAAGGTAAGTGCTTGGCATTGGCAGAGGGACGTCATTGGGACTGTTTCCTATAAGGTTGTGATTTGTCTTCCCCTCCTTTGGGGGCTGAAGCATCCTATTGCTTAGGTCAGTAGGAGCCTTAGGGCTGAGATCTGCCTCTTGGACATCTGTATCTGCCTCTTTGTGGCCTGTCTGATACTGGAAAGGATCAATTTTTTGAAGGCCAGTTTCTGCTAAATCTAGGTGGTTGAACCTGTAAGAAATCCTTTACTGTCTGCATTGACTTTGCTTTATCCTCCATTTTCTTTAACACCTCTTCTGCCTTAGCACCAAACAAAGTATCATGCTGTGATAGAGCATCCAACAATTTTACTTTAACATGGTCAGGTAAACTTTGTTCTTTCAACCAAGCATGCCTACGAATAACAGAGCCTGTAACTGCGGCTCTACAAGAAGCCTCTAATTAATCAAAACCACATTGCAGAGTATGCTTTCCCACTTGTTCAATTGCATGCAATAAATCCTGCATTTCCTTACTGTCAGGACCTTCTGCATTTGAAACCATTTTCTGTTTTAAGAATGACATGAGGTACTGTTGGTATTTAAGCACGTGAACCTGACAGTTTAAAGCTCTTACAGCTAAAGTAGCAGAAGTGTATACTTTTCTCCCCCATCTGTCCAGAGCTCTGGAATCCCTATCCGAGGGGACAGGATTTTTAGCAGTGGAAGCCTTAACCCCTTTTGGACCCTGAGAAATTGTTTCTGGGTCTGCAGCAGGATTTTTGTAAAGAAATGTATGAGAGTCAGGGACTCTGTAGTACCTGTCTGGCTTGACTGGTGCAGGGGGTAAAGAATCAGGAGACAGACTGGATTCAGAAAAAACATCATCAACAATATCAGGCACAGGAGGGATAGCCAGGGGCCTGTGTTGAGGCAATAAAAGGAAGTCTCTGAGCCTTTTCTTGGATTCTGAATAATCCTGGCTTTCCCAATGGAAATGCTCCTTCATGGTGTGCAGGGTTTCCCCAAAGGAATAATCCTCAGGTGGAGAGGCTGAAGGTATGGACTCTTCTGCATCAGAGTCCTCATTGGGAGGGAGAGAATATCCCTGATCAGAAGAGGAGTCAGAGGAAATAGAAACCTGGTGAGAAGAATCATAATCAGTGTCTTGCCTAGGCCTTTTGTCAGGAGGGGGATGGGAACCCCTGATTAAAGTAATTAGGTCTTCGGCCATTTTAAGCATCTGTTTCTTTGGCATGGATGACTGCTCTGGAGAATGCTGTACTTGCTTCCTTGTCTTTAATAGTGTTTTTGACTTTGTCTTTGCTGCTGTAGTGGGCTTAATTGTAAGCTGTAAAGGTCTGAAAACACCCTCAGAAGCCGATCCCTGCTCAGCGGCTCCAGACCCATCTGAGAGTATATTTTCCGTAGGCCCAATACATTGAGTTTCCACAGGCCTCGGTGTCTCCACGTGGCTGTTGTTTACGGCCTGTGGCTCTGAGGTAGTGGGTGTCAGGGGCTGCGAAAGCGCCTCACTGAGAACCTGCGAACCGGAGACTGGCCTAGAAGAGGCTTCTTCGTCAGTTTTTGACCTCGGATGCCTGTCCTTTTCGTTGTCTTTGCGTTTTTTATAGATTCCGGTCGTCGGTTGTTCGGACGGCATTGTGTAATTAAACCTTCGGCCAAAATAATGTAAGGCAAAATCAAACCGATGTTTAATAGTGCGTTTATTGAATCTAGCACAAAACCAACAACTAGTGATGTCGTGGTCAGGACCTCGGCAGGAATACAGTAGGAGTGAAAGTCCTTATGAGGTATTTGCTTCCCACAAGAAATACAATTATTAACTTTTACTGACATTGGTCTGGAGCAAGAAAAAGTTTCCCCAAATGGGTACTGAGCTTTACTGAAGACTTCGGATCTGAAACTCAATTTTGAAAATCTCAGGAGTTGGCCAACTGGCACTTGCGAACTGCTTTTGCTTTGGGCACCGCACGGCAAGAAAGACTGAAGAAAATGGCGTCAATTGCAACTTTTATACCCCTGGCACACTGACGTCAGGGAAGAGGCGACAGCAACTGATGCTGGACCAAGACTTTGGAACTCGGACCGACTGCGGGTCGCCTGCCAGGTGGATAACCCAAGTGTAATGACTGCAACAGTGAAACAAAATGAACAGCAATGGGGACATTCACAACTGGGCAGTACAGAGGTATTAAACTCCTATCACAGTAAATAAAAGTTCTGGATAGGTTGACTGATAAATGAATATGCAGAGTAGTAGAACATAAGAGCAGTTGGGATTGAGATCACAATACAGCATAACTAACCCAATGTTTGCAGTGAGACTGATAGTTGAGAGGAAGCTAGAAATGAGGTATGAATCCAACTTGACTTTCCTAAACTTCAAGAAAGCATATGACAGTGTCCTAAGAAAGCTGATTTGGATAGTCCTGTGGTGGTTCCAAGTTCCAGAAACATTGGTAGAATTGGTGCAAGCTATGTACAAGGGCTCAGTGACTCAAGTACGAACAGTGTTCAGTCTCACAGAGGGGTTCCCAGTGGGAGTTACATACATACATACATATACATACAAATGTATATGTATGTATATATATGAATATGTATGTATACATATACATACAAATGTTTCAAGCACGGGAATTAATGCCCTTCAAGCAGCCAATATACCAAAACACTTGTTCCCATAATAAATGCCCAGGCTGTTCTTAAAAATATCTAAACTAGTACTTGCTTTAATGTAATTTGGTAGTCTGTTCCAAGCATCAGCTACTGTGTCAGAGAACCAATTAGTACACTTCTCATTCCTATAGAATCGTCTACATAGGTTATCTGATTATTCTCTAGTACTTTTTGATAACCCCAAACATTCCCAGAGGTAGTTGTCCCTAAATACCCTATATACCTGAATAAGATCTCCTCTTAAATATCTGTAAGAGACACTGTACAATTTCAAATATTTCAGCCTTTCATAATAACTTAGATTTTCACATCCATGGATGCCATTGGTATATTTCTGCTGTACTCTTTACAGCTTACTCATGCTTATGTTCCTGTACGGTTTCCATATTGTTATTCCATACTCAAGTTTGGGTCTAATGTAACTAACAAACAACTTCATTATGTCTGATTTCCTAGACTTTATAAATCTTTTTATACAACCTATAGTTCCATAACTATCATTAGCTAATTGGTTGATATGATTAGAAAAAACTCTATAGCTGAATCTACCCATATACCCAGGTCCTTAAATGAGTCTACAGTTTCAATCATTGTGTGCTGTATTAAATATTCACCTTTCAGTTTATGTCTCCCAAATCTCATGTGCTTAGCTTTGGATGTATTTATCAACATATTATTCTCCTGTGCCCAAATGGTCAATTTAGTGAAATTATTTTGCAGACATGCCTTATCTGTAATACTTGTAATCAGTTTACCCAATTTCAGATCATCAGCATATACACTGTAGAACACCTCAGATGAAAAAGTAAGGTCCAAAACATACAATCTAAACAAGTAAGGGCATAGGACAGAGCCCTGTGGGATACCTTGACTGTAACCAAGGATTTCACCTGTCCATTTGGTGAGTGATACTTGCCATGTCCTATCTGTAAGCCATGCAGCTATCCATCTTATAAACAGTACATCAATACCTAGTTGTTGTACTAATGTATTGATCAATGTTTTGTGTATGACCCTGTCAAATGCTGAAGTGAATCTATATAAATCACATCACAGCACAATGTTCATTCATAGCTGTTATTATATTTTTATAGAACATCATGTTATAGGTGGTAATAAATCTATTTTCAACATATGCATGCTGATATATGGTTTCAAGTCCCAACCTATCCAGTTCTGACAATAACTTATCCAGTATTACTTTCTCCATTATTTTTTTGGGTCTATATTAGAAAACTGAACGTTCAAAATTTTGAGTGTTCTAAAATCGATCCGTTTTCAGCAAACGCTGAAAACATCAAAAAAACAGAAAACCAAATTTTTTCCTAGGGAAAGAATTCAGTTGTCCATTTCTGTTGCTTCAGTATTTTTAGCGCTGTGGTGGAAAGTTACGGGTCAGGTTCAGGTAAATGCACGATTGTGTGGACATGAGGGTTAGGGTGGGTTAGGTGAGTTAGGGTTAGGGCGCGGGTCAGGTAAGTGCACGATTGTGTGGACGTGAGGGTTAGGGTGGGTTAGGTGAGTTAGGGTTAGGGTGCGGGTCAGGTAGGTGTGCGATTGTGTGGACGTGAGGGTTAGGATGGGGTAGGTGAGTAAGGGTTAGGGTGTGGGTGAGGTGACTGTGCAATAGTGACGGACCTTAGGGTTAGGGTTTGGGTTAAGGTAAGTGAAAAGTTAGTGGTGTATGTATAGTTTAGTATAGGGTTAGGTGTAAGAGTTTAGGTGTATGTGTGTGGATTGCTGTTTGTTTGGTGTGCTTGTGTTGTGTGTATGTGTTTTAGAACAGCAAATTTTTTCTCTAGGAAAAAATTTGCCGTTTTGTATGTTCAATGTTTTAAATTTTCGATTCATAGGGTTTGATATTAGAATACTCGAAATTTTGAACGTTCGGTGTTCTAATATAGACCCTATTTTTCAACATATGCATGCTGATATATGGTTTCAAGTCCCAACCTATCCAGTTCTGACAATAACCTATCCATTATTACCTTCTGCCTTATTTTTCCACAACATGAAAGTAGACTTAAGGGTCTATATGATTCTGGGTTTGTCCTACTCACCTATCCCTTAAAGACAGGTTTAATAAGTGCATGTCTCCAATCTTGAGGAATCTCCCCGTATTTATATGACGTAGTGAATAATATATATAATGGTAGTGTAAGTTCTTGCTGAAGTGTTCTCAAGTCATTGTTACTTATTCTGTCTCCTCCCTGCACTTTGTTTGGATCCAATTTGGAGATGGTGTGCACCAGTGTTCACCTCTAAGTCGGCTGCTGTTCATATTGGTGGTAGTCTACATTAGCAGACAGGTCAGATGTGACAGATCAACAAAGTTGCTATATGCAGATGATGTAGTATTACAGGCAGACTCTGTGCAAGAACTTCAGCAGTGGATAGAGGAATGGAATGCAAAATTGAAGGCACACGGGATGAAATTGAGTACAGATAATACAGTTGTAATGGCAACAAATGGAAGTCTGAAGAAGCTGAGAATTGAGATAGAAGGGAAAATAGTGGAACAAGTTAACAGCTTCAAGTATCTAGGAAGGGTGGTTGAGGAGAAGGGAAGTCTGAATGAGGAGGTCAAAGTTAGAATCAGAGTGGCTGCAGCCAACTGACACAGAGTGTCAGGTATAGTGTATGACAGAAGAAAAGAAGAATGCTAAAGAATCTGAAAAGCAAGGTGTACAAAACAGTGGTGCAACCAAAACTATTGAATGGTACTGAAACCTGGGCAGTTAAAACAGAGCAGATGAGGAAGCTACAGGAGATAGAGATGAGGTCCCGATACGGGTGGTAGGATGCACACTGTGGGACAGATGAGAAAATGAGGACATAAGAGCAGAAGCCAAAGTAGCTCCAATTGCAGAAAAGGTCAAAGAGAACAGATTATGGTGGATGGGTGCATGTGTAAAAAAGCAGAGACAAACTTGTGAAAAAGATTTGGGGCAGACAATTAGAACTCAAGAATATAGAGAGATGGCAACATTTGACACGATACCCTGACCCCATGCAGAAAATGAGAAAAAGTGGGTTGATGATGCTTGAGTTGTATAGTGATTAACATTTACCTGGTTGAATTGATCAAGAATACCAAAGTGTGGGATGATGTTGAACATGTAGCTATGTGCAATGTACCATTTTTTTTCTCACCCATTGTCTTGGTAACCTTTTTTAAAAAAGTGAACTGGTTTAAGCAATCAGATGACTGACTTTTCAGCAACTTGAAAAAATATCAAAGAGACAACATGATTGAATTTCCAAAAACTTGAAAGCAAAAATTCAACAAAAAATCTACCCTGCTTACATTTTCCAAGGGGGGGGGGGTTGTGCCCACACACCCCCTGCACATTATATATACCATCTGTGAGATCTCACTACAGTGAGGTAAAGGGTACATTTTCTGATCTTCACTCTGCTGCCATCTCCATTGAAAAGCTTTGTGTTTTCAAAAACTTGATCATATGGTCTCGACCATATGGAGATAGAGTTTCTGAAAACTCGATCAGCTGATAACCACCTGGCAGGATCTGCCTTTGACAAACTCAACTGGCTTGGGTCAAGAAATTGTAGGTCGCATATGGCCTAATTTATTCAATAATGATTCTCTTCATAGCCTTACAGAGGAGGCTGGTCAGGCTTATTGGTCTATAATTACCTGAGTCCACTGACACCCTATTTTTTGTGCAGGGAGTTAATTGCTGCTGTTCTGTCCTCCATTCAGCTGACACAAAACTTGTTTGGATGCTGATGTTATATAGCCTCTGTAGATGAACTGATAGGTCCCATTTCATTCTGGCCAATAGGTAACCTGGTTATGGTATCTGTACTGACAGAAGCAGCATTATTGGCTTTGGAAAATTATTTGAGGACTTGCTCTTGGCAGATGTGATGGGGGTGTACATGTGATTATGTGATCCAGGAATGTAGAAGGAGAGAGGGAGTTGAAGTTAGACCTAAACTTAGCTCTTGCTATTTAGCTTTGGTATTAGTACTAAGAAAGAAAGAAAGAACAAGGAAATAAAATAAAAAAGGAAGTATCAAGAAATGCTATTGGTGGTATCAGCTGAAGGGAGAAGAAAATAGTATAAAGTATTAAGAAACAATAGACATATTTTAAGAGAAAAACGGGACTGATGAAGAACTGGAATTATAAAGGGGTTCTAACTTCCTGAAAGTCGATGTTTCAAAAGAATGGAAAAAATGTCCAAAATCCAAAAGAGTGAAATTCCTTATTTCTTGTTTTTTGCAAAGGCAGGACCCATGCACCCTCTGATGTGGATGGAAAGCCCCTTACAACTCCCATAGTTATATATACCAACTCCATAGTCACAATAACTCACAGGAGGGAGTAATCTCTGTAAAGGTGTTAATTGTCGCTAGGGCACAATTAAAAACTTAACTGGCAAGGATTTCCTATGTGAAAAAGCATTTGGCATTATGCTGTTCGTCTTTTCTATTCTTTGGCCTCTGACACTCCAGCAACTTTATGTCCAGCATGTCTAGGGGCACCTAATAAAGAAAAGTATCAAACAGAGAGAACTGGACTAAAACAACAAAATTATTAAATTCAAAGGAGACATGAAAGGAAAGATTAATTCCTGTAAGAAGATGTCAGAAATTGTAAGAAGACAGAATGTGGGATGATCGAAGAAAAAAGTTGACCTTTTTACCTAAACTTAGGTTTACAAAGTATGACTCACACCAGCCTGCAAGTCAGAAGAGAGTCAGGTGGCATACATCTCAACAGTTTAGATTTAACAGAATGTCCAGATTTTTCCTCCTATTTTTGGTATATTTGTCATATTTTTTTCTGGCAAATCACTGAGGACTTAAGTCACCAAATAATGACATTTAAGTTTCAGACTTCATATCCTTCAGAAAAATGCATGCTAACACAATCCTATTATTCCAGCAACTTTCTAAGTTTTAAGAGCATTATTTAAAAATTGTCCTGATTTAGGCTTTTGCCCCCCCCCCCCATTTTAAACTTTGCCCAGATTTCTTGAGCTAAGAGATTGAGAGGTATATCATCATTTTTAAAATAATTTAATTAACTTAGTGATAGGAAATGTTATTACAAATGTAGATGTTGGATTCATATGAAAATTGAAACTAATAATCTCAAAAAGGTAGTAGGTCAACTGAACTGGCTAACATGGCAGAGAGCTGTTAGCAGTCCAGAGGAGAACTGAAAAGTGTTATAGACAACAGTGTTCAGCAATCCAATTAGAGTAGACAAGTAGGCTGAAACAGGAATATTATACATGTTTAGATAAAATTGGAAATGACAAAAGGCAATCTGAGCCAGTGGAGCTGGTCTCCCTGTATAATGCCCTTAGAATGTAAAATAAAACCTCATGTAAAATGAAAAACAGATCTTGATGGAGACCCCTACTCAAAATCACATTAATTTGAGTACTAGTATGAGTCAGCAGAGTACAGAAAATATACCATATACTTTTGTGGTGCTCTAGTATTGTAAAGTTCATCTAAGTTAAATATATATAATACAGTGGTCACATGAAGATATGTTTAGCTGATTTCTAAGAAAAAGAGAATAGAGAAGACAAAGAAAGATATATTATTGACTAATATGCCTGTGTTGAAGAATAAATTAAAATTTGACAACTTTTCTCCCCACATTAGAAAGAGATATCTTGACCTTATAAGAAACATGGACTACTGGTAGTTTTTCTGTCTTACTATGAAAGTTATAAGGTAGCTGCAGGAGCAGAACATATTTTCATAAGACCTGTTGGAGATGTAATAACGTAAATGAAATTAGAAAAACATTTAGGATAAAAATGTGCTCAGAAAACAGGTTTTTATTTATTTATGTAAACACTAATATAGAAAAGTACTATTTTTCTGAATGTATATGCATCCCCGTTGGAAAAGTGGGATAGTCAAGCACAAACATTTTGGACTGAGTTAGTTCCCCTTATTTACTTAAAAATAGAAAAAAAAGAGAGAACAGAGTACAGTATGGTGATCTAAATGTGGAATTGGGTAAATACCAACAGTTTCAGACTAACTGAAGAAAGTTAAAATAGGAAAACACAACATATAAGAATAAATATACATGGGCCAGATACTAAAAATTATGTAAAGGAATGACTTAACTTGCAATGGGATCAAGGAGGCTGAATCAAATTCTAGATTCATACATTGTTGAAATAATTAGAGATTAGTAGGAGATAATTTAATAATATGAATTGAACTGATATGCAGACATAGATGACATATTCAGACATGATCAAAATAATAACTTTTCCTTAATAACTAAAATTAGGATAAGGGGGAATAATATGTGAGAATTTAAAAAAAAAGAATAAAAACACAAGGATTCAGAAGATGAAGCAATTTATGTTAGATTAAATAAAGAATTCTATAAAGCAAGTAAAAAACATTATAAAGGCCTGCAACTGGTATATGAGACATGAAGACCAAATTACAATATAGAACAAAGAGCAGAAGAAAGGAAATAAGAAATTGATTTTTTATAAGTGTCATTAAGCAAAAGAGAAATCGAATAATAAGGAAGGAATATGCTAAAATAGAATTATGATATAATGAAATATGATAGAATAAAAGGTGGCAGGTTCACAATATAAAATCACTAGGAACAAAATCATGACATTTTTGTCCTTCTGAGTTACATCTCTTTTGACTGGTGGACAAAATAATGAATAAATACATACAAGGCCTTTCATTTGCAATAATACCAATTTCATTACTGTGGATGAAAGCACTAAGTGAACTTCATTTTCCCCAGCACAGTGGGATTCGTTTTTGTTACTTATTTACCAAGTGTTGCTGTTTCTTTCTGTTAGATTACTAGAATTAAGTACAAGAAATTATTTAAAAATATACACTTTTAGTCAAAATGGTAAGAGTTTTTTGAGATAATAAAACATTTTGAAAATTGACAGCAAAATGGAAATGATCAAATGACAGAGACTAATATGTAAGCTGCAATAAATGTTATTCTTTCTATATGTACAGGTAGCAGATAAAACTTGAGGTGTAAAACATTTCAGACTATACAGAATATGAAAAATTTACTGTTCATAGGTTCATAGGTTCATACTAGGCTATCTGCCCTAGGGCATTTATAAGGCTAGCCCAAAGTTTTGTGGCTTTCACCACCCCTTAAGTTTGAAGGATACTATGCCCATTAGTTTGCCGTGCCTCTGTCCAGCAGTGACACTGAGGTGATCCCTGGGGTAAACCTGCGATCTCCCATCCATTGGTCAAGATTTCTCTTGAACAAAGCCAGCGAGGTGCTCTGCCGCACATGTACCTGGATTTTGTTCCACAGCATAGGGAGTCTCTGGGTGATGAATCTGTCCCTCCAGCACGTCCTATTTATAACCATGTTAAGGTTTAAGTCTCTTGCTCTTGTAGTTTTGATGGATTTGGATTTTTTGAGCTGGAGCATGTTCACTATTTTCGGGTTGGACATGGCCTTGTATGTCAGGCACAGGTCACCTCTGAGCAGACGGTATGCGACTGAATAGAGCTGGAGTTCCTTCAGTCGGGCAGCATAAGACATATTTTTGAGACCCTTTATCCTTTTGGTGAGGAACTTTTGGGGCCTTTCCAATTGCTGCAGGTGTCGGGTAAGATACATTCCGAATGGGGCATTGTACTCTATCATTGGTCTGATGAGTGATGAGTACAGGGGAACAATGACCTCCCTTGATCTAGATGTGAATCCCTTCATGATCAGGTGGGCAATGTAGAAGGTCTTCCTAACTACTTTGGCAACATGAGTGTCAAACGAAAGGTTACTGTCAACCTGGGTCCCCAGATCCCTGATAACCTCTTCTGTGCTTAGTGGATTGCCACCTATATGGTAGCTAGGGGTAACCTTGTTTTTCCCGAAGGGTATGACTATGCATTTTTTGGCGTTTAACTTTAGGCCATGGCTCTGGCACCAGTTATCCATTTCTATGAGACCCTTCTGAAGGATATCTGTGTCTGATGTGTTTTCAACTATGGCGCCCAGCTTGCAGTCATCTGCAAACTTTGTCAGCCATAATCCTCCTGTGTTTGCCTGTACTTCTGAAAAGTAGATGCCGCACAAGAGGGGGCCCAGAACTGAGCCCTGTGGGACACCACTTGCGACCGGCTTGGAGTCTGACATGGCGTCAGCAACTCTGACCCTGTGGGTTCTGTCACTTAGCCAGTTTGCAATCCATCTTGTGACGTATGGGTTTACGTTGACGTTGAGAATATTATTGAAATTTTAAAGAAATTAAATTAAACAAATAAATAAATACACACCACAAAACAATGACTTAAATGAGATTTCCAAGGCTAGAAAAGGAACAGGTCAAAATTTTGAGTCTTGAATTTAAAAACTGTGTGAAGAATTTATGAAGACGAGGTCTTATAAATTTTCAAAAGAAGAGAAAAAATTATCCCAAAATGAACAGACCCATGGTTTTATCGTATGTTTTATGTATATATTTGGTAACCAGATTAGCCCATTAGATGGACATGTCCCTTTTTAGGAGAAATGTAGGAGCCCTGTCTAGTTAAGTGACTTGCTTAAAGTCACACAGTAGGCAAATGGAGATGGAAGAAATTAAATTCTTTACCCGTTGGCAACAGGAAGCAGCTCATTACCAGGCCAGAGGTTTAATCCTGTATTATAATCATTTACTTTATTAGCAACTACTTTTGAAATATTTATGCCAGTATTTTAAAAGATGAGATCAATTCAAATAGGTTTTCTAACTTGCCCTATGCTTAAATAAAATGATAGCATGAATGCTTGATTTTGTTGTTCTATTCTTGGGATTTAGAAAAGGCTGATATGAGTGGCAAGCCCTAACATGAGCATCCAACCACTTGTGAATGCCCTTTCTGATTCAAACAGGCCCATTGCATTGATTTTACATGGGCTGTAGAATCAGTCTGGTGAGCCATCTCTACAGCCATTCTAAATGCTAATGAAGCATTCTGGTAGAGTGGTTAATGCTAATTAGTCATATGCTTTTCCCCAGATATCCCTATGGGAAGGAAGTTACACGGATGAGCTATTCAAGGAATTGCTCATTTGAGTAAATTAGCACAGCCAATATTGTTAATTAATATGGCTGAAAGGCTGCACCCCCCAACTATAGCAGGGTTAGGAAAGATGAAACAGAGATGTAGTGGTGGGGTGTGAGTGCATGCATGGGGTGTGAGGGCAATGTTTTTACAAGTCTGCACCAGTATAAGTGGTCTCAGATAAGTGTGTGTGTGTGCATGCATCTGCCTGGGTTAGTTAGGGTACCAATGTTGTGTGGGGGTGGGGTGAAAGGGTGAATGTGTCCATGAGTGCGAAGGCTTTCATGTTGCTGGGATGCATGGGCGAGTGTGTCCTTGAGTAGAAGGGGTTTCATGTTGCTGAGATGTGTGTGCATGTGTGAATGTTTGCATGTGTGAAAGAGTGAATGAGGGGGATGTCTGTATTAATGTGATGCATGGGGTGCCAGCTGTTAAGCCATGGTGGCAGTTACATATGATTCAGAGATATGCAAATTAGTCAATAATGAGGTTTTTGTCATTGTGGCTAAACTTGTCTTTTAATTGTATTTTATGGAGCACGTAAACTGTAACTTTTGGCCACTGCAGTCAACACTCACATAAGGGATTCTTTATGAATTCTGAGGTTTGTCTGGGGCAGGCAGGTTATGTTTGAAAATTGTCCTTCTGGATTACCTTACATGCCTGGTAGAGAAAATAAAGAAGAAATGCATACATAAGCAAACAAATGTTAAAGGTCAAATGTCAACTGCAACAGAGATCTTAAGGGATACTTGTAATTTCCCTTACTTATATGCTGGTTGATCAAAATGGAACTGACCATGGATATTATATAGCCTACTGACAAATATATATTATGGTTGCATTTTGATATACCAGAGACAGAGCAGTGACTATGCATTTTAAATTTCTTAATTCATTTTATGAAAATATAGGGCAGAAGGAATACTTGATTGCATCAGCTATGGATATATAAATAAATATTATATCATGGGCCACATTACTGAGCTGATAAACAGATGTGTCTCTGTCATATATTTCTTGCAATCTTTCTAGAATGAGACATAGCCTCTGGAATTGAGATGTAGTGATAGAGAAAACCAAAGAACAAAAATATGTAGCCAGCACAAAGGTAAGAGGCGGATAATTTGGCAAAACATGAAAAAAGCAAAAAAGTGATAGTCCTCCCACCAGTGATATTTATTACATTACATTTATTATAAAAGGAAAATAACTTTCCTTTTGCTTCTGATAACATCTTATATAGCAAATCAGCAAAGTAATATATGTTCTTTCTTTGGGAAGGACTATCTCAAAATTTCTTTGGTGGGAAAAAGAACTGTTACAGACATATATTAAAAAGTACTTTGCCTTGTTTGCTCTTTTAGACACTTCCCCTTTCCCCAGTTTCTCAGAATAATAACATGAAATCCCAGTTTAACATCTGTACATGTTAACATATCTGAAAGCAGTAATGCTTAACTCTAAAAAATGAGCAGCAATGGCATAAAGTACATATTTTAAATTCGATAATAAATAAAAGTAGGAGCAAACCACAGTAGATGAAACACAAGTTCATATGTAAAGTCCACAGAAATTCAAGAGTCCTAATTTCACAAGCGATAGGAACCACGACTCATTCAGTTCACGAACCTTTCTTTAATAAAATCAAGAAATAAGTACAAATACTGGTACAGGTTAATGCTTTCACCTTACGGCTTCTTCAGACCTATTAATCTCTCCAAACATCACACAATTTAAATCTAAAAAAGCGCAAAAACATTACTCATTCTTAAAGTGCCAGTACAAATAGAAAATAAAAATTTAAACAGTTCCTTGCAAAATCACATATCAACAAACCATGAAACTATACTAAAACAGATGTGATTAATGATATATATATTTTTATATATGTTTCTCCATGTTTTTATGTTGTTTTTATGTATTATAATGTCATGTATATATATATATATATATATATATATATATATATATATATATATATATTTTTTTTTTTTATGTTACATATATTTTTACATCAATATATTAGTACATATATATGCATAAGCTGTTTCACATATGCAATCATTAATCCCATCTGTTTTAGTATAGTTTCATGGTATCATCATGTGTTTCATCTACTGTGGTTTGCTCCTACTAACTTTTATTTATTATCGATTATTGCATCTGGCTGTTATAGTTGGAGCATTTACCCTGCTCAGGCGATATTCTCATAAACATATTTTAAATTACTCAGATTATTTATACATATATGCAAAAGCTCATTTGAAAATTACAGAAAATAGTAAATGGAAGAGAAAATTAATGGTAGTCTTAATATAATGCATAGTAAGAAAAAAAAAAAACACTTCAGAAGTACTGGGCTGTATTTACCAGACTGTGCTTTTGTCAGAACACTCAGACTTTACCCTTCTGGTATAACTCCAAGACTCATGAATAAACACTAAATAATCCACACCTCGCAACTGATTATTGCTTAATTAAAGGATCATGTAGCTACAAAGCAAAGAAAATGCACATTAGTTTGTGCTTAAGTCCTGAATGCCTGAACTACATAAAGTGAAGCCAAAATATATTAAATAATATACTGAGTGGTATTTCACAGCAGAGGATGCAGAAGTTTGAGAGATAAGTAGATATTTAGATATTAGTTTAACTACATAAAATCTATTGGCTGTGCAAGAAATCAAAAACATTGTAAATGGCCATAATTATGCATTTGAAATTACTTTATGAACACATTCAAATTATTTCAAGAATGTTTTTAAATGTACTGATATGATATCAGTCTAGAGCATACCTCTCAACCTCTTAGCATAAGAAATCTGGACAAAGCAAAAAATAATTGGGGAGGGGGCAAAGGCCCAAAAATAAGAACAAATTTTAATTGTTGCTCTTATAAACTTAGAAAATTGCTAGAATAAAAGGTTTTGTGTTACCCTGCATTTTCTAAAAGATATGAAGTCTGAAACTAACATGTCTGTCATTATTTAGTGAAATCAGTCTTTAGTGATTTACCAGAAAACCACACATTTTATGAGGAACTGACCAAAATATGAGGTAAAAATCTGGACACTCTGTAAAAATCTGGACATTGAAGGGCTATAGTCTAGAGGGATTCATGGTCATAACTTCAGATGAAATATGGAAAATTTTATCAGAAATGCCAATGTATTCCTATAACAAATAATACATACTTCATATGATATAAAAAATAACATGCTGAGGGAGTGCATACTGTATTGCATGATGATGTATTAAAAAAATACAGGAGTTCTAAACTTGCATGGAATTCCTAGAATTATTTAAATTCACTCTAATCATAAGAATTGTATTAATAAACATAAACTACATATTGGAGCAGTACGTACGCAAAACTGGGATGATCAAATGCATGTTTTCCAGTTTCCATAATACCAATTTGGAAATGTTTGAATCCTCATTAGCAATTGGTTGTGGGCATTCGCAAATATGGCCTCAACATTCTGATAATAGATCACACTACAGTGGGGATCAGAAAATTTACTTTTTTCCTCACTGAAGTGCAATCTCAGAGTTAGAATATATAATATGCAGGAGGTGTGGGGGTGCAGGGAAAAACATTACCGGTAACCCAGAATTTCATTACTAGAACTTCCAGTGTTCGAATGACGACTCTTTGGTTACCATTTCTGACATTTTGGTAATTTTGTATTAAAAAATTCGGAAAATGAATTCAATCAAACAGTGTAAAATTGTTCTATGGCAGCCACAGTGGAGCAGCGGTTAGTGTTGCTGCCTCACAGCAAGAGGTTCTCCGGTTTGATCCTCGGCTGGGCTGTCTTCTCTGCAGAGTCTGCATGTCCTCCCTGTGGTCATGTGGGTTTCCTCTGGGTGCTCCGGTTTCCTCCCACATCCCAAAGACATGCTGTAGGTGGATTGGACACTAAATTGGCCCTAGGAATGAGTGCATGCATGTGTGTGCCTTCTGTGAAAGGTTGGGCGATGGGCTGGCAACTCAACACCGTAAAACTCCACTGCCAGTTATGAGCAGACAGGTGATCTGCTATGGCAACCCCTAACCGGGAAAAGCCAGAAGAAGAAGAAGTGTAAAATTGTTCTGATTTTCCACATTTTGATAGTAAACCACATATACATATACATATACAAATATATGGACAGATATCTATATAGGGGTCCCTATCAGATTATCAAAGTTTCAAAACTTTGAAAGGCATATGGTTGAGACCATATGATTGAAGTTTAGAAACTTTAAACATTTTGAATGGAGATTGCAGTACAGCATAGCATGGGAAATTTATCCTCTTCCACAATGTAGTGCAATCTTGGAGTTGGAATATTTAATTAGCAAGGGTTGTGGTGGGTGCAGGGGGGCAAACCCCCCTGCAAAAACATTAAGAATCAATTTTTTTTTTAATGCTTGAAGATCCAAAACTTTGCTCATATGGTCTCAGCCATATGAATTTTGAAGTTTCGGAACTTCGATAATCTGACATAGATCTATATATATCTATAATTATGTGTGTGTGTGTGTGTGTGTGTGTGTGTGTGTGTGTGTGTGTGTGTGTGTGTGTGTGTGTGTGTATGCGTGTGCATGTGTGTTCACTATTTAATACAGAATTCCTACCCCCTCAGTTAAATTCTGTACTATTTAATATTTCATAGAACACTGGGTGCAGCTGGAAATAATTTGGCCTGCTGATAAGTGCCTGAAAGGAAGCAGAAGAGTTAGGATGATGCCCTTAAAATAGAAGTACTCCTTTAGAGAGAGAAACACTTGAAATCACTCATGTAGGTATGACTACTGAGTCATTGATATTGCTACTTTATTTCTGGTATACAGCTATTAATTTAATTTTCTCAACTTTATAGTTAGCCTTTTGGCATTTACTCATTATGTTAAGTCACTGCAAACTGATCAAAGAGATAAGACACACCCAACAGTTTAGTAAACCCACAGACCAAAGTATGAGATGAACTATCGCACATAATACTTATTTCCTTTTAATGTGCAACCAAAAACTCCACCAGATAAAAAAAAGACATAAAATACTATGGAATAAACAGGGAGAATTATGAACATCTGCTAAGCACAAGCTAATGTGTATGGGTGTGTGTGTTTATATATAGCTGATTGGTTAAGCAACTTGTTTTAAAGTCATTTTACTTGTTGAGACCTAAATTATCACTTTACTAAAGTAAAGCCCTTGGACCTGGAAAAATGAAAAGGGTTAAAAGTTCTCTTAGCTCAGACAAGTATTACTTTTTGAGCATGTTTCAGGTTCATTTCAAGTGGGAGTAATGTTTTAAATGTAAAAGCAAGTGTGAATTAGAGTTAATGAGCCAAAAATATACCACATTAAGAAGATTAAGATGTATAATGAAACAGGTGCTCAGAATTCTTTAAGTAAATTGCCAGTGCTGTACAAGGCACTCTGGGCATAACTTAAAATTCAAGAACTATGAAAAGACAGATGGTGTGCAGTGGTCTGGCAGGGAAGCACAAATGGGACGGTAAGCCACATGTTAAATGCATTAAAACATTATTGTGTAGAAGTTAGAAAGGACTGGTGCTTCTGTCTTGAATCATTTGTTTCTAAAATGTATTGCAAAATGAGAACCTAATATAGCAGTGTAGGAGCACAAGCTATGCTGCGCACAGAATCTTATCACTTTATCATTCAAGGCTGACCATGGGTTGCTATTGTAGTAAAACAGCAGACACGTAGAATTTATCTTGAAGCATCTCTTCTCTCTTCTTACCAGACTAATCAGTTTATGCATCCATTTGCTCTTTTCTTAAACTTTAGTATACTAAGTTTTTCAAAATCCTTCCACTAGCAATGTAAAATCTTTGCTGCATCTCTTTGGATGTCAGTACAGGAAATTTTGCAAATACAGAGAAATTCTGAGATTCTATGTAATTCCTGTTTCCAGAATACAGTACTGTGAGTATCAGTGTTTGATGAAATATGCAATCAGTGTGTATCTTGTTCACAACAATACAGTTCTGCTGCAGTGAACAGTAACTGTGGCAGAAATATCGCCAGTGTAGGCAATACCACATTATCAAAATAACTAAAAAAAGCACCAAAACTAAAAGACACGAACAAAGTGCCCAGACGAGTCCAAGGTTCCAAGTAGATGTAACGCACTTTATTTAAAACAAATAACAAGCGTTTTCGCTCCTGTTAAAACAGAAGCTTCTTCAGCATTAAAAGAGCGCAAGCTCACAATATTTAAAAGCTTCTAGGTGACGTACTGTTGATGTCACTCTAATTAAGCAGATTGAAATGCAATTAAAACAAGATACCTCAATATAACTTGTGTTTTTAAAAACAAGCGTAAAAATCGTGAAAGTATACATCAAAATGTATGTATATACTCATATACGTGCAGATAAATCAAGCAACCAAAGGAAATATCAACATTGCTAGAAACAATTAACCAGGTAGAAAATGTTGAAACAACTGTTGTTTCAACATTTTCTACCTGGTTAATTGTTTCTAGCAATGTTGATATTTCCTTTGGTTGCTTGATTTATCTGCACGTATATGAGTATATACATACATTTTTGATGTATACTTTTCACGTATTTTTTACGCTTGTTTTTAAAAACACAAGTTATATTGAGGTATCTTGTTTTAATTGCATTTCAATCTGCTTAATTAGAGTGACATCAACAGTACGTCACCTAGAAGCTTTTAAATATTGTGAGCTTGCGCTCTTTTAATGCTGAAGAAGCTTCTGTTTTAACAGGAGCGAAAACGCTTGTTATTTGTTTTAAATAAAGTGCGTTACATCTACTTGGAACCTTGGACTCGTCTGGGCACTTTGTTCGACATTATCAAAATAAGGGAATCTCATAAGCAATTCTTTTATAACATTACCAGAATAAAGAAACCACATTATCACATAGAAATAAGCATTTCCTTAGGTATTCTATTCCTTAGGATTCATTCAGAATACCCTATGGGCCTTATATTTTTAGCACAAGAGCACAATATGTCTGTTTCCAAGACACTGAAACCTTTAATCATAAATTCAGCTTTGTCATAGTTTTACTACCAAGCTCGTGTGTGTGTGCGTGTGTGTGTGTGTGTGTGCGCGTGTCTGTGTTTGGGTGTGTTTGGGTGTGCGTGCGCGCACGTGTGCATGTGTGCGTGCGTGCGTGTGTGTGTTTGTGTGTGTCTGTGTAAATATGATGCAGTTAACATGTTGCATTTAAATTGGCAATAATTAACTCAATATGTCCTCAAACATTTTAACTGTAACAGAAGTTAATGTCGTAAAGAAAGGATCGACATTTATTCCAAACAATAGAGCACATTTAATGAATACTGCTTTTTTTTTACTGTAAGCTCACTACAAAGTTGAGCCGTGTCCATTTTCAAAACTATAGTAATAAGCAGAGCAGTGCACTGGATTTGTATTTAGCGATGAGAACTTGAAAAAAATATTGTTGTTATATGCCTCTTCAAAACAGAGGTTTTAGTTTCCAAATGGCACATGAGGAATATTGGCAAATCAGGAGTAAAAAAACAAATGGGTCGTTCTAAAATCTCAATCAAGTCTGAAAGTGAAGCAACCTATCCGTTAGAGCAATAGAATTATTATTGTACATCTGGCTGATAAGAACAAATTTATATTGCTTATTGACACTGCTCTTTGTTTTGCTAATAATCCTTATATCCAATGCCTGTATCCGTCTAAAATCTACATGGGATCATTTATGATACAGTAAAGCTAGTGGGTGTTTATATAAATTGCTATATAATAGGTATAGTTATCTGGAGATTTACCCGTGTTTACATGTGGACTATCATTATTATGCTGTTCTGTATGGATAACTAAATGTGTACAAGGACATTATGGACCCACCTATGAGGCCATTGTCTCTTAGAAAGGATATTTTAAACAGAATGGACTGACAATGGAATTAAGCTTATTGTTAACACTGTTAACTCTCTGTATGATAGGCAGTTGTTAAATGAGCTTAAGGATATAAAGACTGAGGCTGAAGTCTAGGTTGTGGCCTTTTTATTGGTTATTACCTGCATACAACCATACTGCATCAGAAATACTTAGAAGCCCTTACATGAGTTATATAAGTAGGGCAGTTATAAGACATACTATGCTTAAGAACTCTGTATTTGTCTTCAGACATATGCTGGACCACCTCTTGTTGTGTGTTTGTTTTATGTCTTTTATTCTTATATTGAAAAGGATAATTCTGGACAAGATGCAAACAATTCATAGAAATAATCAACACAGCAAACATTTATTTTGTACACAGGGGCTAAAGTAGCCTCCATAGTTGTGACATTATATTTGTCTATAGAAATCAACAAAAAACAAAGTTTTTTTCTAACATGTCAACCCATAAAAATGCAAAATATTAACCTCATAGCCATACTTCACAAACAAGTAAATAAAAGCAGTGGGTACATGAAGAAGGATAAGGTGGGAGCAAATGATGAGCAGCAGCTCTGGCAGAGCTTGAAAAAAGGCTGAGAAGTTATAAGCAAGACCACTTCCTTCCATGATTAGTCATTAGCCTGTATATAGTGTGCCAGAATCATATTACATGAAGGTACATGATAGAAATGGCACTGGTGTTAACTTTTGGCCAGTTATAGGTTCATAGGTTCAAAGGTAAGTACTAGGCTATCAGCCAGAGGGCCTACGTAAGCCTAGCCAACAAGGTTCCCTTTCCCTGGCTTACACCACCCAAGAAAGTTATTTTCCTGTGCCACTGACGAACAGAGACACAGAAGTGATCCCCGGGGTATATTTCCTATTTCCCATCCAGTCATCAACATAACCTCTCTTTGATGGGATATTTGGCCCAAAATAAATCTGTTGGAATAGCACTAGTTACCCAAAATCTGAAGTAACAGAAAAGGGGATAGTTGCAGGAGAACACTAAATTATTTCTACATTTTATCTTGCATTTATCTTTGTATTTATGATCTGTGTTATGGTTGAAAATAGCTTATGGACCAACCCTTTACCCAGTTAACAAACAATAAGCTCAAATATAATTTAAAACAAAATTATATAAACATCATATACAGACATTTGTGGATCTCTACAGATAGGGTACATTTGTAATAAGCCTTTTCCCATATGTATTAAAAACACTTAATCCTGAATTATGTTGGTTTCTCACAGTTTCTAATGCCGATAGTTAAGGTGTCTTAGTATTTCTGAAGGATTGAGAATGTATGATCAGTGGATATAGGGGAGTTAGGGAGTCTAGGTAGAAACACACTGCATCACAGTATAGGGGGTGTTTTGTTGGTGTGCTTATCTGAAAGTTGTGGTGAACGTCAATTCAATTCATGTTTTTCTTCTTTCTAATAATACTATTATGTGAATGGATTGCAATGAAGCAAGTACAGCTTTCACTTTGAATCAGTAAGTCATTCAGTAAGTATCTTGATAAAATATTACATTTCTCATATTTTGAAGAATAAACATGCCACCACTACAGCCCCTTTTGCTAAACTATTTTTACTTGAAAAATTGGCAATTTTTTGCATTTTCTATTTTTATATCAGACTATAGCACACACTTTAAAAGTATATACATTTTTATTCAGACTGGAGTAAGCAGCAGTTGTGTGCAAAATGTTTACAGGAAATGGATATAATAGGAAATGTTTCACAGCAGTTTAATGTTTAAATAGTGCTAGACGGTTGGATATTTCAACTATTTTTTAGTTTGATTCAGTTCTGTTTTCAGTCCAGGTATAGAACCTTATTCCAGTGTCTTGACTCTATCATTCCATCAGTGGGAAGAAGTAAGGACACTGGCAGTGAAAATCAGCTTTTCACACGTGATCAGAGAAAGTCCCTGACTTGGCTGGTCAGCATGTAGGAACAGAATTAGGAAAAGGGTCGAGCTTAGGCTCTGAGAAACACTCAGTTCCATTCCAGGGAATGATGGGTAAAGTATTATATACCCATACTCAAAATGGTGAGGTACTTGTGTATAGGGAAGGCTGTGATTCCTATTTGCCAATGGGCAAGCATTCTTAGACTCCATCTAGACAGTGGGCTTAATTGTTAACTGTGTAAATGGTATAAGTCATTTGATCCTTGTTGGGATGCGCAACAAAGTGCATTGATTGCTATTCTAACTATTGCTTTAAAATATGAGCCAGATCTGTGGTGTAAAGGGCTAAAGCCTCAACTATTACCCAGACAGCATAAGTTTGAATATTGGTCTGGGCACTAGAAGAGACAGGGAGTAGAAGATAGGAGTGAGTGACCAATGCTGGCTTAAACATCTTTGAGGAGAGAGTGGAGGTTCCATTCAGATAAGCACTACCATGCAAGCAGAAGTTTAGCAGGCACTGACCATGGCCAGGGCTGAGGATGTGTACTGGACTGTACCAAGCTGGTGGCCATAGCTCTCTGTACTATGCATTTGAAAGAACGTATGCATTAGCTGAGGGCACAATAGGCCTCCTGAGGTGACACAGGTGCACAGATCAGCCATCAGAGTGTGGGCTAAGGCTTTGAAGTAAAACGCCTTGATGGATGCCTGGATGATGGCTTCTATAGTCAGCTGTTACCCTACAAGGAAAGAAGAGTCCAGGAACTCTCTTGTCAATGGACAAAATAAAGGGGAAAAGTGTTGCTTTAAAATGCTTCAAAGTAGTGAAGTACCATTTAAAGCAACTTAGAACAATTAAGAGTTAGTGTAGTTTTCACAAAGGAAGTTTCCACAGAACATGCTGTAACATAATTGAAGTATAAAACTCCAAGACAGAATCTAGAAAAATGAGTACTGATATCTTAAGTGTAAGCATGTGTAAAAGTGTAAAACTGTGTGTTTTATAAGTGTTTGAAAAAAGAACTAAGCCTTTCTATAAAGAGAACTGTTTGAAAAAAAGTATTAAACCTTTCAATAACAAGAAGCTATTTCATTTTAAAATCTTTATATGCATGGTTCAGATGTGTCTGATGGGTCGGATAAATGACTGCAATTTGTTTCTGGAAATATTCCGATTTGTAAGGAACCCAGTTATCTTATTTAGAAATACTTTGTGTTATAGAGAGGCAAAAATGAGTTTTCTCAGCCTCTGGACTCTTAACTGTGGACCAATAGGTGTTGTGGTAGGTGATGTGGTCTGTACTCTTTTTTTATCTTACCAGTTGTGGCAACATTTTTTTTCTTCCAAGCTCTCATCTTGCTTCTGAATGTAAATAATGACTATAGTACATGATTGTATTGTGCTCAGAGCTTTGACTGAAGAGGGGTCTATATTATAACATCAAATCTTACAAAGATCGAATGTTATAATATCGAACCCGTAATGTCGAATGCTGAAAGCAGCAAAGGTGCAGGATACCGAATTCTTTCCCAGGGAAAGAATTCGGTGGGCCATTGCTGTGGCTTCACTGTTTTCAGCATTCGATATGTTGGAGCATTACGGGTCGGGTTCAGGTAAGCATGCGATTGTGTGTAGGTCAGGGTTAGGGGGCGGGTTAGGTGAGTTAAGGTTAGGGAGCGGGTCAGATAAGTGTGCAGTTGTGTGAACGTTAGTGTTAGGGCACAGGTCAGGTAACTGTGCAATTGTGTGTAGGTTAGGGTTAGGGGCGGGTTAGGTGAGTTAGGGTTAGGGCGCGGGTCAGGTAAGTGTGCAGTTTTGTGTAGGTTAGGGTTAGGGGGCGGGTTAGGTGAGTTAGGGTTAGGGTGCGGGTGAGGTGAGTGTGTGATAGTGATGGACCTTAGGGTTAGGGTCGGGTTAAGGTAAGTGGATAGCTAGTAGTGTGTGTAAAGTTTAGTTTAGGTTTAGGTGTAGGATTTTAAGTGTATGTGTCTGGATTGCTGTTTTTTGTGTGTGTTTATGTTGTGTGTATGTTTCTCGGAATAGCGATTTTTTTCCCTGGGGAAAAAAAAAACTCTATTCTGACTGTTCGATGTTTGTGGATTTCGGCGTTTAGGGTTCGATATTATAACATTCGATCTTTGTAGATTTTGATGTTATAATATAGACCCCTGAAGAGAACCAATGGAGACTAGTTCATTTACCTGATTAAACACATAAATAAATTAAAATTAAATGTTTTTGCTTCATGAACATAGGTGGAAATTATCACAAAACCATATGATACCTAGGACTTCCTTTATTGCCTAGGAATATTTTTTCAGAAGCTGTTATTTTCTAGCATATGCAATGAGTTTAAAGTGTTAATTTTGCTTTTGTTATTAAATTCCAAACCAACTGGTTTATATCTACAACAAGCTAAGTTTTTTTTTTTCAGTCAAAGTAGGGAATAACTTAATTGGAAAATAAATAACCTTTCAATGTTTGAAAAGCTTTGTCCTGGTATTTGTATGCATTTATTAAAAAGGTAAGCCCATAAGTATCCCTTTTCTGGGGTGACCCAGAAGCCCCCTCTAGACAGGAAACTTCCTCAGTGACAGACTTCCTCAGTGTCATGAAGTATGTAAATGACGAATAAAAATAATAAAATCCTGCACCTGTAACTAGACGGAGCAGCTAATTAAAACCCAGAACCTTAATCATCTGTGCTAGCTGCCAGACTGACTCGTTTTAATCATAACACATGACTTTTTGGAAGTTTTCTAAGTAGCACATTGTTGCAGGTGAATTCTTTTTGGCCTTAACTTTTTTGAGGATCATAAGGTATGCCTCATTCTGAGGCTACAATTCCTTAAAGCTTAAGATATACATATTCAATATACATTTCTGCTTACTGAAAGTTAGTCAATTTTCTTGAAATGTTTGAAAAACTTTTGATGATCTTATGCCATGTTCTTCCTGTGTTCTCTCATATTCATAAAATGTTACCAGAAATATTTTAATACATTCCTCAATGAATATGTGGGCCCTATTCCTTTGTAATATATCAGTAATCATGGACATTAAGAGTCTCCAGCAGATATTGCTTCAACAAACATCTTCTTGCCAACATAGACTTTTGCTTCAAAATGTTTGCCTTTGCAGATTATTGGTGAAAAGGATGGTACTATTTCTGTGCATTTGAGTGAGTTAGGGGAGAGAAATAGCTCCTGAGGATATTCATTGTGGTATGGAGAGAAAGGAGTATTCCAGATGACTGGAGACTAAGCATTCTAGTGCCAGTGCACAAGAGCAAAGGGGACATTAACAGCTGTGGCCAGTACAGAGGTATCAAATGTCCATAACACTGCATGAAAGTTCTAGACAGGGTGATTGTACTAATTTGTGTATTCATTCATCAAAGTAAGTTGAGATGAACAGGACAAATTCAGATCAGAATGCAGTACAACCGCCCCAACACCTACTGGAGATGAGGAAGGAGTCCAACTGGTCATGCCTAGATTTGGAGGAAGCATGTGACAGGGTCCAGAGAAGGCTGAAATAGGATGCTCTGCAATAGTTCAAAGTCCTGGAAACATTGGTAGAATTGATGCAGGCTGTCTGCAAAGACCCTGCGATGCAAGTACGAACAATGTTACCAGTTGGAGTGAGTGTACAGCTGGGTTAATCCCTAAGCTCACTGCTGTTCATTCTGGTGTCAGACTACATTAACAAACATGCTTTATGCAGATGATGCTGTACCGCAGACAGACTCTAAATGGGAGCTTCAGCACATACAGGAGATTGGAATGCAAAAATGAAAACACTTGAGATGAAACTGAATACAGGCATGTCAACTGTCTTCCCAACAAATGGAAGTAATCAGAAAAAGCTGAAAACTGAGGTAGAATGGAAGACAGTAGAACTTCAAGTATCTGAGAAGGGTGGTTGAAGAGAAGAGAATTGTGAATAAGGAAGTCAGAACTAGAAACAGAGATGCTGCAGCCAACTGGCAGAGTGTCAGTACTAGTGCACAACAAGAATGCCGAAGTATCTGAAAAGTAAAGTGTATGGAACAGTGGTGTGACCTGTGCTTCTCTATAGCAGAGGATCCTGGGTAGCCAAGGCAGAGCATTTGAGAAAGCCTGTGGTGATGGAAATTAAATACATGAGATGGGTAGGGTAGATTGGATCATCCCTACTGCTCAAATGAATCATAAAACAAACATAAACAAGGTCATAAACAAATTCCAGGAACTAAAACTTGCTTAAATGATTTGTTATAAATATAAAGCAAAGCACTCAAAATGGTCAAAACAAATTTCTTATTAAATGAAATGTCCGAAATTGTGACATATTGATAAAAATATTAAAAATAATTATGAAAAAGTTTGAAACAATATACAAATCGCATAAAATGTACAGAAAAAGGGAAAATGACCATATTTTTTCACTATGTGCTACTTTTTCATATTAACTAAAGCTATTCAAAATATCTGAAGTGTGCAAAGTGTTTGAAAGTGTGTGTAGTATTACAGTGCAGTTATTTCACAAAGTACAGTCATTTCAAAGAATATTTCATAAAGTAAAGCTATTTCAAGGCATATTTTGCAGAGTGCAGTCTTTTGAAGAGCTTATTGCGCATTTGATTATTATTGTAAGTATCTGGTGTGTGTGCATGTTCATACATAATTACAAGAGGCAATTTTGCATTGTGTTTTACTATAATCTGTGAGCATGGCAGAAGATTTTTGTAGACTTACACTGCTTGTGTTTGATTACAATTCTGCAGACAATTGGAGAGTGTTTGAGCAGGAATTCTATATTTTCATACAAGCTGTTTTTTCTGACAAAGACACATGTACAAAAACATTTATTCTGCTTAATTTAGCTGGCTCAGAGGCCATTGAAAGAGGGTGTTCATTTGTGTATGTACCTGCTGTGTTTGTAAGGGAGAGGGAAGACTGCCATATAACGGTACTGGCTGAAACAAGGGAAGACTCTGAGTGCTTAAAATGCAAATTTAGAAAAATGCATAACCCCCAGATGAATGTTACAATGGAGAAGCACTTATCTTACAAAAGGGATTAAAAGATTGGTGAAACTTTTGCAACATATATAACTGACTTGAGAAACAAGGCTAAAATGTGCATATTTGTTGAGTTGATAAAGGACAGGTTTGTGTGTGGTATTAATAATGACACAGTGAGGAAGATTTTGCTTCAAGACAGTGATTTAATATTAAATAAGGCCATTGAGATTTGTCAAATATACGAGCGTACAGAAAAGCACACAAGTATGCTTACAAATGCGAATAGCTGCAGAAGGCACAGTGACAAATTTCATGTTGATAGCATGCAGCACGTGCTTACAGGAGACAGGCCCAAGCACATGGCAGCTACTGCAGGTCCTGTAACACTCCCTAGGAAACCCTGAGACTTTCCAGCAAATATCAGGACATGCTCAGGGAAGCATAAGGGTGAGTCAGCAAAGTGAAAACATCTGCCCCCTCCCAGCTTCATAGTTAACTGTTGTAATTGTGGTGGACATCATAAACCCAAAAGAGAAAAGTGCTTAGCTTTTGGTCAGCAGTGTCATTCTTGCAATAAGTCAAATCATTTCAAAAGGTTTTGTAAATCAAATAAGGCACATTATTTTATTAAAATAGGGAATTCCAAGAGGCAAGTTGATCAATTAGACAGCTGCAACCCTACTTTTTATGTTGATGCTGTGTCCATGCTTGGTGAAGCAGTTAATGAAGTAGATTTGTGGGCAAAGAATGAAATCTTTTGTACTGTTTGGATCAATGGGAATCCCATAAAGCTGAAAGTAGATACTGGCTCAAAGTGCAATGTTATGTCAGCAGAAACATTTGCTAGAGTAAAAGATGCAGAACAACTTGATTTGACAAAGTGTGCAAAGCCTGTTGCTTATGGTGGTGAAGAGATTCAAACCAAAGGCTCAGTAGTGCTTTCATGTTACTCTGCTGGGAATAGCTATGACTTGCAATTTTTCATAGTCAAGAGACAAGTGTAGTCATTAGTAGACCTCAGAGATAGTTTAAAAATGGGACTGCTTTCACTTAATAAAGAAGTCCACCATATAAGCCTGCATGACAGTTCAAATTTCCCCCAAACTATTTTTTCTGAGTATGCTGATATTTTTGCAGACAAACTAAGGAAACTACCAGTTGTGTACTACATGAACTTAGACCCAGAGGTCAGCTCAGTTGTCAGACCAGCACAGAAAGTTCCAGTAGTTATGCAGAGCAGAGTCAAAGGTGAGCTAGACAAAATGGTGCAGCTAGAAGTAATTTGTCCATTAGAAGGACCTACTGAATAGGTATCCTCCATGAAAGTATCTCATAAGAAAAGCTAATACACCAAACCAGGAGGCGAAGCAATAATGTGAAGACTTATTTAATCACAAGAAACATACAATCAAGGTAAACGTGAATTAATGCCAACAAAATGGTACAAGCCGTTTTCGTCCAAAGGAATAAGACTTCATCAAATAAAAACAACACAAGACTCACAGTGTTTAAGTACAGTTTCAAAACAAGTGAAAATCAATCAAATTAGTACATTAATTAATCAATTAAAGAACTCTGATAAAAAGTTTAATTTATGAACAAGTGTTGAAAAATGTATCAATAAATTCCTGTATAAAATTTAAATCACTCCAAATGCTAAAGTCTAGTAAAATATAAAAATAATGTGTAAAATATGAACTATTTTTTTTAAATATATAAAGGGAAGAAACATATTATCACAATTTAACTGCCCTAAGCTTAAGCAGCGGTGACAAGTTAATATTGTCGTTCAGCCCTGGTGACCTGTTGAGAGTTCCATCATACAGCGATTGTCTACCGATAGGAGTGTCCGGGTGATGAAACCAGACAAGGGTGGGGGTGTAGTTATAATGGACAACATTAACTACACAGCTAAAATGATGGACCTTTTAGGGGATACAAAAACCTACCTTTGCATGTCTAAAAATGAAATTAACATAGCCCACAAGAGGATTGACTTGGAATTACAAGACTTACTCTTGGAAGGGCTGATTGATCATGATGCGCACAATTTTTTGGTTAACCCTAGCCCACAAATACCCAGTATTTTTGGGATCTCCAAGGTCCACAAAGATAATACCAACCCCCACTACATCCTATTGTGTCGGCCAAGGGTTCAAAAACTGCACCCCTGGTGAAGTATGTGGAACTTGAACTAAAAAGACTATGGGGAACAGAAAACTAACTACTTAAACACTCCTGGGATTTTTTGAGAAATATTGACCCAGGACTCATTAAAAACAACTCAATATTTGTCACCATTGACATAAAAGACCTCTTTTCTGTTATACCCCATGAAATGGGATTGGAGTGGTTAGAGGAATCACTGATTGAGAAAGGGGTGACACACAACCAAACACAATGTTTATTGAGGTTAATGGAACTGGTACTAAGGAATAATTTCTTATACTTTGCTGGAGAATTCTTTCAACAAATCACTGGGGTAGCTATGGGGGCCCATTGTGCCCCCACTTACACTAATATAGTGCTATCCTGGTGGGAAAGAAAATATGTGCTTAACTCAGAGTTCCAGGGTTGTTGGTCCATGTACAAGAGGTTCTTGGATGACATTTATCTCTTTTGGATGAGTACTCAAGACAGGTTTAGGGACTTCATGGAATTTCTAGCTTCCACCACCACCTTTTTGACCTTTACACACAAAGTGTTTTATGACAATATGGAATATTTGGATGTTTGTATCAAAAAAACTGAAAACGAGTTCTCCTCGAGGGTGTTTCATAAGGACACGTTCTCTAACACCTATCTGCAATTTTCCAGTGCACATCCCTTACACCAGAAGTTAGGGATTGTCAAGGGGCAATTCATTCGAATTAGCCACCTGACCTCCTTGGATTCTGATTTTGAAGAAGAGTGCAACATAGTGGAACAGTATTTTTTGGAGAGGGGGTACCCCAGTAATATTGTCCATAAGTACAGGAATGAAGTCACAGAGAAGAGGGGTGAGCTCTATTTTCCCTTATTAGGGAAGGGCCCCCTTGTTTGTAACTCTGGGACAAGGCCTGAAGAGGCACTGGATGTCAAACGTATTTTTTTCTATGGATTTTGTGGTGAATGCCCTCTTTTTAAGACAACTGATCCAGAATGAATGGGCTAAATTTCTTGAGTTTACAGATCTCGTAGCCATTCATCATGACCCCTTACACTTTGTGTACAGAAAATGGAAAAATTTGAAAGATATTTTGGAGGGTCACCATCGTGGTACTGTTCCTTCTAGTCGCACCAAATCAGGTACTTACAGTTGTGGGATGTGTGCACAGTGTAGTTACATGGCAAATAGGGAGGTCGTTTATTTAACAAGTAGAGAAAGAGAGATTAACAACCACCTTCACATGAATTGTAACACCTTTGGTGTTGTTTACTTGGCAACTTGTAATGCCTGAGACTGAAGAGACATGTCTACAAGCATCTATATGATATTAGGAATAAAAATGACTGTAATGCACTTTATAAACACACTTTGTTGTGCAAAGAAGCGAGTTTTACATTTTATGTGGTTGAGCAGGTTCCCAAGGACATTAGGGGTGGCCCTTGGGAGGCAAGGTTGGAGTTTCGGGAATTGTTTTGTCAGGTAACACTCGATTCAGCAAGGTCACCAGGGCTGAACGACAATATTACCTTGTCACCGCTGCTTAAGCTTAGGGCAGCTAAATTGTGATAATATGTTTTTTCCCTTTATATATTTAAAAAATAGTTCATATTTTACACATTCTTTTTTACTAGATTTTAGCATTTGGAGTGATTTAAATTTTATATAGGAATTTATTGATACATTTTTCAACACTTGTTCATAAATTAAACTTTTTACCAGAGTTCTTTAATTGATTAAGTAATGTACTAATTTTATTGGTTTTCACTTGTTTTTAAACACTGCGAGTCTTGTGTTGTTTTTATCTGATGAAGTCTTATTCCTTTGGACGAAAACAGTTTGTACCATTTTGTTGGCGTTAATTCACGTTTACCTTGATTGTATGCTTCTTGGGATTAAATAAGTCTTCACATTATTGCTTCGCCTCCTGGTTTGGTGTAGTTGCTGTTTATTTGTTTTGTTTTACACCATTGTCATGGTCTTGGATCATAAGAAAAGCTCAGATGATATCAGAATATGTATTGATCCAAGAAATTTGAACAAAGCAGTAAAAAGACCTCATCATCCAATGTGCACAGTTGAAGATGTTCCTGCCCTCATGCCAAATGACACTGTTTCTTCTGCCTTAGATGCAAAGAGTTCATTTTGGCAAATTTTACTTGACCAAAAACCTTCATTGTTAACCACATTTGGTATACCATTTGGAAGATACAGATTTCTGAGAATGCCATTTGGAATAAATTCTGCCAGTGAAGTCTTTCAGCGTGTGATGGAGCAAATTTGTTGGGGTATACCTGTGCTATTATAGTAGATGATATTCTAGTAGGAGGCAATGGTGGAGTCGAACATAACAGACACCTCAAGAAAGTTCAGGAAAGAGCACATGAAGTGAATCTTAAGCTGAATCCTTAGAAGTGCAAGTTCAGGCTACAAGAAGTTACTTATTTTGGCCACTTATTTACCAGTTCAGGCTTATGACCAGATCTTTCCCAGTAAACAGCAACTCTTGAGATCCAGACAATGTCCAAGGCCTACAATGTTTTCTTGGCATTGTCAGCTATCTAGGCAAGTTCATTTCAGATTTATGCCAACTTACAGCACAGCTCAGAGTGCTGGCATGCAAAGATGCAACTTGGTAATGGTCAGAACAGCACCATCAAGTATATGATGTCCTGCAGCAGAAAATTGCTAACTCACTAACTTTCAGCTACTATGATGTTCACAAACCAATTATTCTTGCCTGTGATATTTCTAGGTTTGGTCTAGGTGCAGTCATTCTCCATGAGGGTAGACCAGTAGCCTATGCATTGAAAACTCTTATGCAGATCAAGATGCAATATACCCAGACTGAGAAATTGCTTTTGGTAATTGTGTTTGCATGTTTGAAGTTCCATGATTATATTTATGGTTGACCTATCCAGACTAAAACTGACCACCAACCTTCTGTTACTATTTTGAGAAAGCCTATGCATACTGCACCAGTTAGACTGCAACACATGATGCTCAAATTGCAAAAGTAGAATTTCAGTCTTGTCTACACAAAAGGTAAACTTCTTTATCTTGCTGATACTTTATCCAGCTCAGCCAGAAATACCACAGAACAGCATATAAATGAGCAACTTGTTTTTAAGGTCATGGAAGTGAGACATTTTTCTTCCACACATCTTGATGAGCTCAGAACTCACACAGCTTCAGATCCAATTCTCCAGAAGCTAAACCTCTTTATCAGTTGAGGATGGCATTCAAAGCAATCTTGTTTACCAGTAGAAGTGCAACCTTATTTTTCATACAGAGATGAGATTTTGCCAGACAATGGTATCATCATGAAAGGTTCTAAAGTGAGTTTTCCAAAATCCTTGCAACAAGAGTATATTAAGATTTTGCATCATGGCTAGCCAGGAACTGATTGTACCAAAAGAAGGGCATAAGGTCTAGTATGTTGGCCTTCTATGTCAAGAGATGTTGAGAAAATACTTTCATCTTGTTCAGTATGTAATAGTACAAAGCAGCATTAACAGAAAGAACCACTTCAGTCAACCAGATTCCTGAACTACCTTGGTCGACAGTAGCCACAGATATATTTGAATGGAATGGTGAACATTACTTGGTGTTAGTAGACTCTTATTCAAATTGGCATGAGATTGATCTACTTCCCAACCTAACTTCCAACACTGTCCTAACTAAGTTGAAGCAACATTTTTCTTTCAATGGTAGTCTGCACAGAGTTATTTCTGACAATGGTGCACAGAGTTTACTAGTCAGCAGTTCAACAGATTTGCAGAAGAGTGGGACTTTGTTCATATTCCAAGTAGTCCTGAATACACTCAGAAAAATGGCTTGGTTGAACATGTACTTCAAAGTGTAAAACAGCTGTTAGACAAATCCAGATGTGACAATACTGATGTTTTTCTCAACTTGTTAAATCTCAGAAACATTCTTTGTGATAAACATCTTGATTCACCTGCTCAGAGACTTATGTCAAGACTAACCAGAACCATACTACAAATCAGTAGTAATTTGTTGGTTCCATCTGCTAAGAACAACAAAACAGTAAAAGCCCACTACTGAGGAAGCTTTTGTCCCAGAAGTCTTACTATGATAAAACAAGCAAACTGCTCAGTTCTTTATAAAAAGGGGAGATAGTGAGGATGCAGATGTCAAAAGGTTTTGATTGCATCGGATTTGTGAAAAGTTTGTGCCAAGATTTGAGATCATACATTGTAGAATCACAAGGAATGGAATTCAGGCAAAACTGGAAGCATTTTTACCAGTGTCTCTATCAGTGTTACAACATCTTGCCTGTGCAAAGACTTTAGTTCTCAGAGTGACTTGTCCAATGTTCCTGTTCTAGATGGCATTCTGTCAGCAATCCCCAATCCTGAGAAAATATCTGAGACTCGTCAAGCAGAACATTCCCCAGTGACTGTCCCTGTTGCTAAACCCAATCCTAACTATTATGTCACAATATCAGGTCGCATCTCAAAACCTAGTTCCAGCTATATGGCAATATGGGCATGACTGTTGTTTTTATTTATTAGTGTCTGTATAATTGCATGCCTATTTCAAATGCCATTGTTTATATGAGATAGTTCAGTAAAGAGGGAGGATGTAGATCTTGGTGTTAGTAGACTCTTGTGTGTGTGTGATATACCTTTAAGAAGCTTTCCAGTGAGTCAGCACATGAATATAAGTACTGAGCATGTGCAAGCAAGAGTGCCATTTTGAGTGAGCAGCCAGAGTGTGAGCATCCAAGTATGTAGTCAGTCAGTTAGTTAGGCAGTTCATTTAAGTTTAATGTTCCTGCCATCCATCCTGATGTATTTGTATAAAATAAATTACTTAAACCAACACCCAAGCCTCAACATCTTCTTAATGCACATAAGAAGAACGACAGGTGGTAAGACGCATACAGTGGGACATGTGAAGAAATTAGGACATTAGAGAAGTAGCCGAAATAGTGCAGAGAAGGTCAAGGAGAACAGATTGTGGTGGTTCAATCACATGTGCAGGAAAGCAGAAGATGATCTGGTGAAGAATATGTGGGAGAAAAGGGAAGAAGGTAAGAGGAAACAAGGACGTCCAGTGAAGAGATGGATGGATTATGTGTGAGAAGACTTGCAATAGTCAGGCATGATTGTCAAAGAAAGCAGGAGAGTGGAATTTAGGACTGGCTGTAGCAACTGCAGGACTCAGTCTGGGACATGTTTGCAGTGACCCACCCACACCTTTGGTATATCACTGTCTCACAACACTCCACACCATCTCTTGACACCCTACTGGACTCAATGTACTGCAACCCAACAAAGCATCTTGCTGGAGTTGCAGGTGGCAGACAGAAATAAAATATGACTAACATTGGATGGGAAATCATAAATTCATTCCTGGGCTGGCCCCCATGTCTCTTAGAGACAGAGGCCAACAATAAATATTCTTTAACTAACATACCTCCACACAACTTTTTAGTAACTTCCTAACAAACATCCCTCCCCCAGTTAAGACACACATGTTACAAGGGAGTGCAGCTGAGTTGGATTGCATGGCTAGGTTTATAAAGACACTGATGGTCATTAGTCTAGTATATACCTATGAACCTATAAGCAGAACCTGCCTTAGGTAAAATGGCCCCCCAGATAAAGGGTCACATGATGTGTATTGACGTATGTATGAAGTAAAGGTTTCCTTCCTTCTATATGTATTTACAAAATATTTATAAGATAATTTTTTAATGTAGTTTTTAGGTAGCATTTTTCGGTTTTATGTGCTTGCATCTGCCTAAATTGTGTACACTGATTTGAGAAGCTTTAAATGTTATAAATGAATACGTAGTATTTTATGACTAGGACTTTTTTATGGGTTAAGATAACTTTAAGTAAATTAATTCTCAATTGAATTTTTTTTGGCGCCAAAATTAGTAGGTTGTACCTAAAGGTTATAAATATAAGTGCGTCTATGAGTAGAGCGTTTTTTCTGAAGAAGTTTCGCAATTTAGTGGAATGAAAAATGTTTTTTATTTTGCGTTTAAAGTGAATAAATGGTGACAATTTGAAAACATTCCTCTGCTGGCATCTTTGTAATAGTTTGGTCTACTATTCGAGTGGTTTTTGGAGTGCTTTTTATGCCATGGTGGATGTTTCATTTCAAATTACACCAGAGAGTTTAAGAAATGGAACTGTTGACATTGTAAATGATAACATTACAAATGAAGGAGATGCAGTCAGTAGATTGACTATGCTGATCCAGTTATTATCGCAGAAAGTGGAAACTATCAGTGACAAATTAGAAAGAGTGGTTTCATCTCAGCAGATGCAGCAGAACCGAATGGTTAACATTCAGACTTATGCAGGAGTGTTATCGGAATCTGACCGAACAGAGGAACAGGACCAAAGGGTTCATAATGGTAGAGTGGAGCCTAATTCATCAATGGTAACGAATAGAACGCAGCAAAAAGTAGCATCGCAGATGCAATCAGGTACTGTTTATAATACAGAAATAAATCAAATGAATGACTCGAATAATGTACCGAGACCCTCTAATTTAGTAGGTATTAATGCCAACGGCCAAAATGGCATGGATGCTGCATTAATAGCGTCGTCATCAAATATGAATATGAGCAACGCTAATCAAGCTAATGGTAGAGAAATGATGCAAATACCTAATTTAAAAGACTGGCTTATATTGCCCATAGGTTTGTGTAGAAATGAATCAAATGAACAAGATTTGAGCAACATACAGAATAATAGTGTTGTTCTATCGGATTTGTTAAATGAATTGGATGCGTACATGTTAAAATATAAAAAGCTCAATTTAGAAATAGAGTACTTCCAAGAATGTTTAAGAGCAGAGATTGTGCCAAAAGGTCTAAGAAGTTGGCGATATCCAACTGGGTTAATATCAGGATCTGATTTCCATAAAGATCTTATTGATATGTTTAATCAACATGGATTTCAACTGATGCAGATTATGATTAGACATTATTCTCTGACAATAAAAGAATTGGGGGAAAAAATAGAGAAATTGGATACCACTATTAAACAACATGTGGACTTTTTGAGGTACAAATATGAATATGTGCGTGTGTTCCAGAGCATAGAACAACACATTGATAAAATGAGAAAAATAAAAATTAAAAAGTTAGAAAGAGATAGAATGCAATATGAAAAAAATCTGGCGTATCCATCACCCCCGCCCAACCAAGTTTGGTCATATAAAACTTCAAATACCCCTTTTCAGAATATAGGGGATAGTAGTAATAAAAATACTGCTTCATTGATTAATAACAATACTTCAAATAATGGTGTGATTTCAGAGGCTGAATTTGTAGATCGAGTAGATAATCAAAATGAGAATACCCAACCGAGGCGGAGTGAACAGTTAAAAGGTGGTAACAATAATAACAATTTTGGAACATCAGGAAATAACATGCAAAATGCATAATGTGAACAACCAGGGTTTTCAGAATGTTTCACGGAAGAGACAATGGAACAAGAAGAAGAATCAGAATAAAAGAAGATAACAAATGAGAATCCTTCATATAAAGGACTTGTTATAATTAATAACAGTAAAAATGATTTCAGTGTTTATAATTTCTCTTCCTTTCAGGTGTCACAAGCTCTGGTTGATACACTATCTAAGGGTCTAACATTTGTGCCATCTTGTAGGATGAATTTAGCAGAAACAATTTGCGACCTTAAACTTTTTGTTAGGAAATTGAATTTTAGAAACTTATTTGGGGAACAACATGTGACTAATAATGAATTTAGGGTCGCAAGCTGCTATAATCCACCTCTTCATAGTACATTGTCCATGTTTGAAAGAATTTGTGAAGTAGATCTGAGAGAATTAAATAAGAAAAAAACATCATTCATGGACAATTTAAGTGAAGAGGAAAGGCAGAGCCTTGATTGTTTATTAAAAGCCAATATACACATTATGAACCCTGATAAGGGAGGGGGATTGGTTTTTATGGATGTACCAGATTATTTACAACATATAAGGGATATTTTAACAACAGACACATATGAATTAGCATCTCGTAATGAATATAATAAAGCTAATCAAGTCATCAAAAGTTTAATCAATGAATTATTCATTGACAGTAGAATCAATGTTCATTTATTTAACTATTTGATGATAATAGCACCAAAGGTACCCTGTATTTTTGGGGTGCCTAAAATTCATAAGAACCTTTATAACCCCCCATTCAGGGCGATAGTCGATGGAAGAAATTCTTCCACATATGCTTGTGCCAAATTTGTCGATTCTATTCTTAAGAAGTATGTAAAAAAGGAAGAATGGATTTTAAAAGATTCATGGATGTTTCTAGAGAGGTTGAATACATTTTCGTATAAAGAAAATTATAATTTCCTGACTATAGATGTCAGGGAATTATATTCTAGTATTCCACATATCCAAGGAATAGAATGGATAACCGCAAGGATGCATCAGCAACAAGCCTTGGAATCTGAGATATCCCTAATTCAGGAATTATTGGATATAATTTTATCTTATAATTTTATATTTTTTGATAAGCAATACTATATTCAGAAGAAAGGGGTGGCAATGGGATCACCGTGTGGTTCAAGCTATGCAAATTTAGTAATGTAATTTTGGGAAAATACATACCTTTTCCCAATGGTTTGTTTCAAAATATGGTGAAATGTTATGTGAGGTTTATTGACGACATCTTTTTAATAGTTGAAGGATGCGCACAAATGGTATCAAACTTGGTCGATGGGATGAACCAATCGACTGATTTTTTGAACTTCACATATATCTTTGATACAACATCTATTTCATATTTAGATATATTTTTGATAAAAAATAATGAAAAACAACAATATGAAGCTAGTATTTACAGAAAACCAACATACTCAAATAAGTTTTTGCATTTTTCCAGTGTGCACCCCTTACATCAAAAACGTGCGGTGCTAAAAGGACAATTTGTCCGGGCAGCGAGAATGGTGACAACTAATCAGAAATTTCAAGCTGAATGTGTTGTTTTAAAACAAATGTTTTTGAATAGGGCATATCCAGAAGACCTCATAGAGGGAATAATTACTGAAGTGACATCTAAAAGAATGAATGGCATTTTTACTGCTATTTTAGGAAATAGAGCTGAAATGAGCTCTAATGGATTTAATGAATATGAATATTTATCTTATAATCAGAATTCATATAATTTACAAAATGTCCTTAGTAATCATTTAAATCTGGCATGTATATTTAACTTTTGTTTCAATTATACACACATAAAGGAGATTATATTTAAAAATTGGGGTTTGATCAATGGTGATGCTTCTTTGGGTTTTGATACTCAGATTAAACCAAAGATAGTCTGGAGAAAAGCCATTAGTTTTAAACAAATGTTTCAAAAGCAAAGACATCCCTTTATAAGAAATGTAGGAATGACACAATGCGGTAATTGCTCAATTTGTTATGTGATGGAAATATGCAACAGTATTGTTATTAATGGATATAAAGTAAACATCATAAGAAAATTTAACTGCACAACTAAGGGAGTTGTATATATAGCCCAATGCCAAGCTTGTCCATGTTTTTACGTTGGCAAGACGGATAGAAAATTTAGAGAGAGGGTATTGGAGCATTTGAGATGCATTAACCAACTTAAAGAAGAAAATGCGTTAGCAAGACGTATAATCATATTTCCTGATCATAAGTTTAAGTTTAAAATTATACAACAAGTAAATCAAGATGAGAGAGGTGGATCTATATCATTAATGCTTGAGAAAATTGAACTCTTATGGCAAATTAGGCTAAACGCCTATGTGTATCCAGGTCTAAATGACAAATGCAATATAATGTGTTTGTTAAAGTTAAAAAGTCAGATAAGATAAATATAACACCCATATTTATAAATTTATGATTTTGAGTGTTTATGATTTATGATTTTATGATTTATAATTTATAATTCATATTGTTTATAAATAAGGGATTATGTATTTTATGATGTTTTATTTGATGGTAATATTGACGTATGTATGAAGTAAAGGTTTCCTTCCTTCTATATGTATTTACAAAATATTTATAAAATAATTTTTTAATGTAGTTTTTAGGTAGCATTTTTTCAGTTTTATGTGCTTGCATCTGCCTAAATTGTGTACACTGATTTGAGAAGCTTTAAATGTTGTAAATGAATGGTTCTACCTCACTTCACCGACACGCCGGAACATCGACAGGGAAATCGCGAGCCCCAGAAGATCGACAGCGCAGAAGACCGACGCGACGGGACCAAGAAGATCGACAAGCAGAAGACCGACCCGACGGATGAAAGCACCGACGCCGAGGATGCCGAAATGGGAAAAGGCTGTGTAAGTATGCGGTAGTGACGGACGTTAGGGTGCGAGTAAGGTAAGTGGGGATAGGGGTGGGTTAAGTGAGTTAGGGTTAGGAGCCGGGTCAGGTAAGTGCGGTAGTGATTGTGTTTGGGTTAGGGGCGGATAAGTGAGTTAGGGTTAGGAGCGGTCAGGTAAGTGCGGTAGTGATTGTGTTTGGGTTAGGGGCGGATAAGTGAGTTAGGGTTAGGGAGCGGTCAGGTAAGTGCGGTAGTGACGGACCTTAGGGTTAGGGTTTGGGTCAGGGTTGTAGGTAGTTGTGTATGTGTGGTTTAGTGTGGGTTTGTAGGGATTTTGGTGTGCTTGTGTTGTGTATGTGGTTTTTGGACGGGGAATGTGTTTAGGTTGTTGATTGTGGTGTGTGAAGTGTATGAGGTTTCGTGTTTGTGTACCGTCGGTTATTTCGTTGTCGGGCATGTGGGATTTCGTGTTTTTGTACTGTCGGTTATGTGGTGTCGGTGATTGCGTTGTCGGTGTTGTGGTGTTTCGTTTATGTGAGGTAGAACCAAATGAATACGTAGTATTTTATGACTAGGACTTTTTTATGGGTTAAGATGACTTTAAGTAAATTAATTCTCAATTGAATTTTTTTGGCGCCAAAATTAGTAGGTAGTACCTAAAGGTTATAAATACAAGTGCGTCTATGAGTAGATCGTTTTTTCTGAAGAAGTTTTGCAATTTAGTGGAACGAAAAACGTTTTTTATTTTGCGTTTAAAGTGAATAAATGGTGACAATTTGAAAACATTCCTCTGCTGGCATCTTTGTAATAGTTTAGACTGTATTGTTTGTTTAGCAAATGGCTATCTGTGTTTGTGTTATTTTATTTTAGTATATCTGTAAACATTGTGTGTTATGCTGCGGTGGTATGGCGGTAGCATTGTTACCTCACAGCAAGAGGTTCTCCCGTTCGATTCTCGGCTTGGCTTGGGAGTGCCTTCTGTGTGGAGTCTGCATGTCCTCCCAACGGTTGGGTAGCGTTCCAAAGACATGAGTGCATAAATGGGCTTGCCTGAGTTGAAGGTTGGGTGTCGAGCTGGCACCTCAGCATTTCGTAAAAATCTACTGCCAATCATTAGCGGACCAGAGTTCCACTGTGGCGACCCCTTACTGGGAAAAAGCCGAAAGACAAATATCTGTAAACATTGTGGAAGTAAATAAGAAAACAGTACGCACACTGATAAATTTGAACAGTGTGTATGGTAACTGGTGAGAAATAGCCAAGTAATGGAACACTGGAATGGCTGGGGAGGGGGCTGCTGCTGGAGGGTAGAGGCTGCAACAGGGGTTACTCGGGGGGGAGGCAATCTATTACCCTGCTAGGGGACCTATTTGACTATGATCCAGTTCTGGTATTTAAAGTAGGAAATAAGTACACAAAGGTAGTTGCAGTTTAACTACATTACAAGGTATATTTTTTCTTCTTATGCATTTAAATAATTTAAGGAAATTACTGGAGTGGCTTTCTTGGGGAGTGACCTACCTGTGGGTATGGCTCAAATAGGGTTGTTTTGTGAGTATGTTGTGGGTAGGGCATAAGGGGGCACTGGAGCACTACTTCGCCTAGGGCGCCATTTCAGCTAAGGCCGGCCCTGACTTCAGATTTAAGCTTTTCTTATGTATGTCCAAAGGTTCGTTTATAATTGCATGTAGTAGTATCATTCATAACTTTTTATTGCAGATTAGGGTCATCTCACCAACCATAAAGTAGATGAGATTTCCTATGGATGAGTTCAACTCCCTAGTGCTGAACATCCCAGACGCTGTTTTTTCTACAAAAATACTGGCACAGCAGTTTCAGAGCATGTACTAATTGTTATAGGATTATGTGTGGTCTTTTCCCTAAGCTCAGGGGTGTGAGGGAAAATCGGCTTGCCCACTGCCAAAAAAAAAATCTCTATACATTTTTTCATTGAGTTGAGTCCCTGACAAGTAGAACGTGTTGACCTGAGGCCTTGCTGGATTGACCATGTACTCTGTATGTACATTATTAAGTATGATTATTATTTTTATTTACATTTTAATTGTTTTATGAGTTTAATGGATTTATTTCATTATTTATTTGTATGAATTTGCCAGCAGGTCTACTGGGCCAGAGTGAGCCTGTTTTCATTAGAGGACTGGGGACAAAAGCTCCAGAACAAACAAAAAAATAAAGTTACAGAGTTGCACAAAAAAATCAGGCAGCTGTAATACAGAACACTACATTAAAAACAGAAAAATCAAAACAGCTCTGATACAGAACACTACATTGCAGATAGGTGATAAAAATAGTTTACAAGTTATACAGATTTTGGGTTAGAGATATTAATAATAAATTATTCTAGATATGCAGGGCAAACGTGTGCACTGATGACATAGTATAATAGTTAATGTGGGAACATTATGGTATTGCAGTATTGCAGTGGAGAGTAGCAGTTAATGATTCTGAGAGTAAAAAGTCTGTACTACTACAAAAACAGCTAAACGTGCTATTAAAATGGAACTTTGTGCTTAATGGACAGTTGTTCTAATGATGAGAATTAATATTATCCTACAATTTCCATAGACATTTATTTTTTGGCTTTCTGTTCTCTTCTTGTTGTGACTGTTGTCCCTGCTTTCGGTAAGGACTACTTGAGTATATTTCAATGTGTTTCTGTTTATGTTTTGACTCAATTTCTTTTACCTATTACTCAGATAACTCCAGCATCCTCTCATGCTCTTGTGATGATTTGAACTGAAGATTCTCTAAGAATGTTTCTTTTTAATTTTAGAGATACGTGTTTTTATTACTTGGATTGTGATTTCTTTATCAGTGTTTGCCAAATTCTTAATCATTATTCTTAGTTTGACCTGATGCAACTGTAGTATTTTAGCTGTTTACTGCACTTCTTTGCTGAACTTAAATGTTTTAGATCAGAGTATCAGATCAGTTTTGATATAGCATTGTTTTTTCTCTCTTTCAGCTGTCTAGATGTTACTTAGTTTCACCCATCATATGAAGTCACATTTGTATATCTAGTGCCCTCATCCGGATTTATTTGGAGCACATAATTATAAAAACAATGCTTTCTGATACATAATTTTAAACAAGTACTGTATGGCTACTGTCAGGATTAAATGCTAACAACTTTGGTTGCTGCACTCACATGCTCTTAGTACTATTTTGATGGCTTCATTTTGGAATTAAATGTATTTTCTGTCAGTCACTTTCTTACTGACTTTCAAACAGGCAAATGAAGTGATTATTTTTTGTGTATTACAATAGTCAAGAAATATGATACTCTGGGCCAGATTCCACAAGAGTTGCTCTGTGTAAGTCTGATATCATTCCAAAAGACTTGTTCTCATTGTAGGTGACTTACTTTGGTGTAAGGCCTATTTATAAACAGGCTTACACCTGGAGTCGTATTCCAAAATACCTTCTGTCAGCCCTCAGTGTAAGTGGTCACTTACACTGAGTGCAAGTCTTTCAGAATCAGGCCCTCTTTCTTTTTCTAGCTGGCGTATTTAATTTGTTGATTTGTATCACTTCCTGTCTAGGCAGCTGACTAGTTATAATTATATGTACTTTATAGCACAAAAATCTTGCCTATTTAATTGTAAATTTAAAATAAAATATAATCTGTATTTTACATTTTTTTCCATTTGTTTTTGTGCTCTGGTTTACTTATTTTTTTATTTCTTCACTGGGATAGCCCTATTAGGTTAAAGTCCATTTTCCAGTGGGGCTCGGGGAGCAGGAATGAAACAGGTATAAATAAGTACTGGTGATAAAACAATATAATAATTTTAATAATCACATCAATGTAATAGATATGTTTCTAAATATAAAAACAGTTCAGAAATGATACAGTAAATTTCTGTTCTTGGGTGTGTTCAGCATCCAAGTGAGTTATAAATGTAAAGGAGGCGTTATGTCAGTTCACTGTAAAAGTGTCAATGTATTAGCTACAGTGTTACCCTTTAAATAAGTTATGCAGGTTAAGTTCAATCAGTCAGTGTTAGGCGTAGTTGTTAGGTAGATTTCAACCAAGCCCCTCACAAGTACAGTTAGGTGCAATGACCAAAAGACCTCAAATGCGATTCAATATAACAGCCAGCACAAAGTAGTCAGTGAGACAAAAATGTCAAATATATTTCAAATTAAACCATACAAATCACAGTTCATTGTTCAGTGTAATAAATAACTGACCAGTGTGGTCATATATTGCCTTCCTCAGTATTATAACCCAAATGAAACATATGGATTTAAATAAGTATAAACACAGCATAACATGCTTTCATTAGATAATTAATGATGTTCATTTAGATCAGGTGAAAACAACCCCCCAGTGTAATAATTCATGATTTTTCTTTGTGATTTAATATATTATGCTACCCTGATTTATTTGACCTATTATAAATAATTCTATCAATGATAACATAAGTAAATTTAGCAGTGGGATGTTTCATGTGTTTAAAAAGAGCATTTAACATACGTCCATTTATGATGTCATGTATATGTTCTGAAATAAGTAATTTTAAAGGACGTGAAGTTTGTCCAATATAGAAAGCTGAACAATTACATGTAACCAGGTAAATAACCCATTCAGAACTGCAATTTCCAAACACCAACATTTTAAAAACTTTAGAGGTATTCTTCATAGTAAATTGTTGTGTCTTACTAACAATCCTACAAATGGAACAATGTTCAAAAGGCTTCACTATAAGTTCTCCTTCTGCAGCTGCACAATTGCTAAACACTTTGAAGACTTTTATTTATTTGGTAAGGCATGGAAGTTTTCTCCAAAGGGTAATATTTGTCCAAATTTTCCTCCTGTGTTCCCACCTGAATTTTGGAATGTTTGTGATTTTAATCATTTGTGTTTACCATGAATGTAAAGTATGATGGAAGCCTGGTGCAGACAGGTTAGGTGCTTATTAGGAAGAAGAATGGTTTATCTTCAGTAAAGTCTGCTTTACTGAGGGAACACAACTGGGTTAATGAACTTTGTGATAGGTTACTGTTGGCCATTCCTTTGTCACCTAAATACAAGGAACTACTTGCTAGGGAATAGCATTTGCATGTTATAATTGCCAACAAATCTAGCTATGATGTCCAGGATTTCAGATATTACACATAATTTAAAGTTGTAAGGTGATGACTACTTTGTTTTCAAATAATGATGTTTTGTTGTGGTTTTTCTGTGCTAGAGCACTTTCAGGAATGGCTTTCAGATAGCAAATGTATTAGTTAGACAATTTTACTGTTAAAGGTTTATGTATACATTTGCTTGCTATACAGATTGAGTCGATTTGTACATGGTGCTTCTTTGGTGTAGATTTGAAAGTTTGCTTAATCATCATATATTTATACACCTGTGCACTGGTGAATATTTGTAAGCAGTATTTTTGACAAATTGCTGCTGTCGACATTGTGGTGATTTGATATTGTGTTGTGATATTTTTACTTCAATATATCACAAATCAACAAAGTCAATGTGATGAATAATTATGTCCCCATAGTGCAACTAGGGAGGGGTAAACTGGGCAATCGCCCTCAGCATTGCCTTGTCCAAGACACAATTTGCCAATGTAAAAAAAAAATATATATATATATATATATATATATATATATATATATATATATATATATATCTTTTGGCTTTTCCTGGTTAGGAGTCAACACAGCGGAACTCCGGTCCGCTCATGGCAGTGGATTTTTACAGTGCAGAGTTGCCAGCCCGACACTCAACCTTCAAAGAAGGCACGCCCATTCACATTCACACCTACCTGCATCTCTTTAACATCACTCGACCGTGGGGAGGACATGCAGACTCCACACAGAAGGAGCTCCAGGCAAGAATCGAACGGGAGAACTTCTTGCTGTGAGGCGACAATGCTAACCGCTGCACCACCGCAGCTGTATATATATATATATATATATATATATATATATATATATATATATATATATATATATGTATGGGTCTATGTTGCTTGATCGAAATTGCATTATCTCGAACAAGCAACATCGAGACCAATTAAAGCAAAAGTGCATTAGATCGAAAGTGCACTTTCAAAAAAGCCGGTTCTCTGAACCGGAAAAAAAATACCAAAAAAAAAAAACTGCTTTAAACAGTATTTTGCAAGGGGGCAAACCCCCCTGCACCCCCCACACCCCCCTACTTAAATATACTAACTCTGAGATTGCACTACGGTGGAGAAAAATTATATATTTGCTTATTTATTTATTTATTTGCAGTTGGTTTACCAGGATAGTCCATTGGGCCAAGATGAACCCATTTTCAATGGAGTCCTGGGGAGAAAAGCTCCGTATACAAGGTTACAAAAGGTTTTAGATTACAATCATTACAGCAATTATTTACAACAATTATACCATTAGAGCATACAATTTTTGGTAGGAGCAAACTGGTGATAAAAATTACAATAGATACAGACTTGATAAAGTAAGCATTTCCAATATGGGCTGAGAAGCAGTTCTATCATTAAGTAGTTTAAGGTAGTTCCAGTGGAGGAGAGACAAAGAAAGTCATGATAGATCAAGAAGGGTGGGTGCAAGAGCATTCCCACTGGGATAGTAGATGAGAGTGAAGAGATTTTTTGAATGTCAGGTGGTTAAAGGTGGTGCGGATGGTAGGAGGTAGGGAGTTCCAGAGACGTGCTAGGCTGAAGGAAAGGAGATTTTTTTCCTGGGGAACGATTAGGTTTATACAATTCAATTAGATTTTGGTTATTAGATCTAAGTGTTCTGCTGGGCATGTGCAATTTGAAGGCTGAGGAAAGGGCTGGACAGAGACTGGGTTTGCAGATGAGCTTATGAGCAAGAGTAAGTTGAGAATAGATGAGTTGATTGGGTAATTCTAGCCATTTTAGTTTATGGAGTGAAGAACAGTGGTGGGTAGAGGTCTTATGGCTAGTAGCAAATTTAGCAATTTTGTTATAGCAAGAGGAGAGTTGTGTTTTGAGGGAAGATTGGATGTTAGTTAGGAGTGGGGCACCATAGAGAAGGGAGGGGATGAGGAAAGAGGTAGAGAGACTGATTTTAGTGGAGGGGGTAAGGTAGCGATTGTGTCGGTAGAGCATGCCTAGTTTTTGATGTTTTTTTTTTATGTTTAGTTGAATGTAGGAGTAGAATTTGAGATGACTATCAATTTGAACCCCAAGTAACTTAGCTTCTGGCACCGATTCCAAGGGTGTGTTGTTATAGCTGGTGATTAAAATGGAATTAGTATTGATAGAGATGTGTTTAGAGGGGGTAAATACCATTAGTTTGGTTTTAGAGGCATTAAGTGCAAGGTGATTTTCTTTCATCCATAGTTCAGTGATGGAGAAAGCTTCTTGGGTAAGCTTTTGTAGTACTGGGATGGATGAGGCAGAACAGATGATAGTTGAATCATCTGCGTATTGGATGATATTCGAGAATGGGATAGAGTTGTGGAAGTTGTTTATGAATATATTAAATAGGAGAGGACCCAGTATGGATCCTTGGGGAACTCCAGTTGGGGTATTAAGGAATGAGGAGGTGGCCTTTTTCCATTTTACGGCTTGATATCTATTGGATAAATAACTAGAAAACCAGTTCAGTAAGGAAGGAGATAAGTTAAGCTGAGACAATTTAGTAAGAAGTAGTTTGTGAGAGATAGTGTCAAAGGCCTTTGAGAGATCAAGTAAGAGGGTGGAGACAATATGACCGGAGTCACGGGCTTTGTTAACTGTTTCTAGGAAGGAGAGTAGGGCAGTCATAGTGCTATGGCCGGGTCTAAACCCATACTGAGTTGGAGTAAGCAGATGATTGTCTAGAAGGTAAGATAGGAGCTGTAGATGGATACATTTTTCTAGCAGTTTAGAGATAGGGGACAAGATAGCTATAGGGCGGAAGTTTGTAATATTGTTGTTATTGCCACCTTTATGTAGGGGTATAATGAAAACTTTTTTCCAAATTTGGGGTACTGTGCTTTCATGGATAGAGTGGTTGATGAGTATGCTAATGGGGTAGGCAATGACTTCTGCAGCTATGTTGAGGAAGTATGAGGGAATATTGTCTGGGGCATTGGAGCATGGCTTAAGTTTCTGGAGAAGTTTTTTTATAGTGGATGTAGGAATGGGTTTGAGTGAGAGAGGTGAGGGAAGGGGGAATAGGTTATTAGAGGGTGGTGGTAAGGTAGAGGGAGTAGGGGGTGAGATGGAAGTGAAGGGAAGAGTGTTAGTAGAAGAGGGTGTGGGAAAGGTGGAGGATGGAGTGGTGTTGGAAAATGAAGATGTTTGGAGATAGATGTTATGAAAAAAGAGTTGAATTGTGTAGCCAAGTCTATGTCAGGAGCAGTGGGGTCAGGACTAGGGTTGACTGTTTTGCCAGGAGAGAGGAGGGTAGAGATATCTTTCCAGAATTTCTGAGGGTTAGTTTTATTACTATTTTGGAGTATGAAGAAATAGTTTTGTCGATCAGAGGTAATGAGCTTTTTTACTTTGTTTCTAAGTGTTTTGAATTCAGTATGGGTAAGGGGAGATTTATTTTTCTGGTAGAGTGCCCAGGCTTTGTCTCTGTGACTCATGGCTATTAATGTGTTTTTGGTTAGCCAGGGGGTGGTTTTTAATTTAATTCTTTTGGACCTTAAAGGAGCTTGGTGGTCTAGGATGTTTAAGAAGGTTGTGTTAAAGTGATCGACAGCTTCGTCTAGTGGTAAAGTTTTTAGAACATTCCAGTTGATTGCCTTTAGAGATTCAGTGAAAGCTGTTGGCTTGAAGTTTTTTTGGTTATGGGTAGTGATGTAATTATGTATTTTCTGCACAGGTGTGGGGAGACGATATGCAAAGGTGGGCAGGTGATCACTTAGGGAATCTGGAAGTGTACCACTATCAGTAAAATAGTGAGGGTGAGAGACTAAAATCCAGTCTAGAATGCTACCGGTAGAGAGAGTTTTTTGAGGGGTGGGTTATGGAGTTAATTAGCTGTGAGAAGTTATAAAGGTTAATATTAAGTGGGTTTGTTGAAGACTGAATGGAAGACCAGTTGATATTTGTATCTCCCAGTATTATTATTTTGTTGCTAATATTTGTAGAGAGCCAGGAGAGGATATTCTCGAGTGTAGTAATATTGTCACCGGGGAGGATGTATCCCCACTGTAATGCACTTTGGAGAATCAGCTTTTGCGAAAGTGCACTTTCGATTTAGTCCTCTTTCGTTTAAATGGGTTCAGTCTTCTGGTTGTCGAAAAAGTGAGTTTTTGTCAGTCAGAAGTAGCCCCTATATATATATATATATATATATATATATATATATATATATATATATATGGTTCCCGTTTAGAAACTCGAAGTGCAACATTCCCGAAACGCAAAATCCCGAAACCGAAAACTCGAAAGGTAACAATCCCGAGTACGCAATATCTCGAATAAAACACGTACGCCATACACAAATACAGAAAATCTCGAAATCTCGAAAAACCCACCAACAATTTATTAAACAAAGCATCCGCCATGTCCTAAATAATAAATAAGCAAGACATCTGCATCAAAGAAACCGTCGGGCATGTAAATCCAAAATCCAAAACCAAAACGTCCGGAACTGACAACATCCGTCACTCGTACCGCCGATCAAAGTCATAGTCGAACAACAAACAACCTCTACTATTCACACTTTCAGTAACCTTGCAATAGCCATAAGGAAGTCCAACGAAGAATAACTGTCCCGATTCTTACACACATGCTGGAATTGCGAATGACGGCGTACAACCTTCCGCTTCTTCGGTGAGGGAGGAGTACCACAGCCCAAACGTACCCTAAGCTCATCCACCCTGTCTTGTTCCCTAGCCAATACCTTCATGAGAAGGGACAAGTCGGTCTGCCTATGTCCCAGAAGACTCTTCAGTCTATGGTGCCATGCCTCTACACTATTTTGTGTACGAGGCAAGAACAATGCATTTAACTCCTCCACATTCCAGAATGTAATAGGGAACAGTGGTGGGAATCTCGAAAAGCCAGTAGTTCTAGTGCAGAATTTACGAGGTTTCCCATCAACATACCATTCAGAGAAGTAACGCAAGAGCTCCGTACCTTCAGGAGGGAATACTTCCTTCACCGCATTGAAACCTGCACTGACATCACTCACAGGCAGGAATGCTAAGGCAATCAAACATTTAACATGCAACTGGAAATTAAAATCCGTATTGTACAAGTGGGCTAGACCCAACTGTTGGACCTTCCGCCATATATTCTGTGAAAAATGAAAGAGACACCCTTTAGCTGTCACACCCTGCAAATTCAAAAGTATACTTCTCCTTGCAGCAATCTCAAAGTCACTAAGAACGTGTTTTACGGCTATCTCCAAACCATTGTCATCCATTAACTGTAACACACAACTCCACATGCTGTTATATGACTTTAATGACTTTTTATTCATGATACAATATAGTAAGGGGACACTCTTATGGTACCCTCCATACTGAATCAAGCCATGTATGCTGTATAATTGTCGGCACATAATACCTTTGTAAAAGAAAGTGCCATCAACTAGCCAGATCGTTGCAGTGCTTAGATCAAGTAAGTCCTGCTTAGTTGAAAACACCACCACTGCTGTGTCTGACACAACATCTACCACACTCTTGCTTAGGAACACTCCAGATTTCGTTGGGAAGTCATTAACATCTATGTCTTGCAAACGTTGGATACGGCTGCTACAACAGTCCGACACCTTACGGCGGACCCTGCGTACCTGCTGTGCCAGTGCTTTACGAGGGGGCAAACTAGGGGCAATAATACTTGAGGTTGACGCTAACACATCATCGACAAGCAAGCAGGGGTTATCCCTAGAGTTGCTTGCCTTTAGCTTTAGATTACTACACATTCTATATTGTGCAACATCGACGGGATCCCCAGGATGAAAATGCGCAACTGATTTCAACAACTGCTCCCCATTAGGCACGCTTACTGACACAGCCCTACCTCTGCACTTTTCGCCCCGTTTCCATTTGCAGCACCAGTAGCTCTTCTGTTTATTTATCTTCTCCCTGTGTAACACATAGCCATCCAGTAGCAGCACCGCGCCTCCTTTCTGCGATGACACAGTGGCATACACGGCACCAATTGTGCCCGGAGCAGTATGCTGTTGTTCAATAACCTGCATGCTAGCTAGCGGAATGTGCTGACATTGGTTATTCACATATACAGCCGCTACCTTCTCAGATTGCATTCACATATACAGCCGCTACCTTCTCAGATTGCTTCCTTTCGCGCTTCTCGTCTTTCGGGATTACGGAGTTTCGCGCTTATAGTCTCGGGATATTACATTTCGGTTATATTACATTTCGGTCTTTTAAACGGGAACCATATATATATATATATATATATATATATATATATATATATATTATACCTTTTCAGTCAAATATTTTTATTTCCATTTAAGAAAAATGGAAACACATACATACAGATGTCTGAGATGCTCCTGTGTGTCACTCCCCTTGCTTACATCATCTTTCTTGGGCACCAACCCTAAAAGACCTGTGAATGGCTAGGCAGGTAGAGAAGGCAGTGCAAAGGCTATATCACTGGCACCCACAGCGATTTGAGGGATTTCATATTTTTAAATCGAAATCATTGATTGTGGGTGCATCTGGTGTGCTAGGAGAGAGACTTGTGCTGGGGATCACAGTGAGGTTCTCAAGTAAGTACAGTTTCTTACTAGTATACTCCTTGTGCAAACTTGGACACACTGCTGAAGGGGTTATTGGGGGAAATGTTTGTCATTTGAATGCTTGTGCAGTCTTGGACAGACTGCTGAAGGGGTCATTGGAGGAAACATTTAATTTTGTTGCTTGTGCCAACTTGGATAGACTGCTTAAGAGATCGTTGGAGGAAACATTTAATTTTGGTGCTTGTGCATACATGGACAAACTACTGTATGGATCTTTGTGGGAAATGTCCCATTTTAGTGTCATTGAAGTATTTGTGAATCCATGGGTAAACTACTGAGGAAATCTTTGGGGGAAATGATCCATTTTGCTGTCATGTGATTGCTTGTGCAAACTTGGGCAAACTACAAGGGTTTGTTGGGGGACTATTGCATTTTGGTGCTTGTGCATATGTGGACAAACTACTGAAGGGGGTTTTGGAGAATTCTGGTGGCATTTGACTGCTTCTGCATACTTGGATAAACTACTAAACTGGGGAAATGTTTCATTTTGGTGTTGTATGAATGCTTGTGCAGACATGGACAAACTACTGAAGGGACATTTAGAGAAAGAAAGCAAGCAGTGCAGCAAAGCCAGGCATAACTGTAATGTATATTCTTCTTGATTTTAAAACAAAGATGTAGCAAATACTTTCATGGAAGATTAAACCCCTTAATGATTTGGCTCACTGAAATGTAAGTGTTTTTGTTGGGGGGGGGCAGATTCCTCTACATCCCAGTATGGGGGTGAGCCATTCATGTCTCTGTCTAACATAAAAGTAGTTTCAGGGGGGAATACATCTCAACCTTTTAGTGCAAGAACTCTGGACAAAACCTAAAATAATAGGAGTCAAGGCCAAAAAGTATAAACAGGTTTTAAATATTGGTCTTCTAAAGTTTAAACTTAGAAAGTTGCTTGAATAACAGGATTTGTGTGCATTTTCTGAAAGTAATGAAGACTGAAGCACAAAGACATGTATGCCTTTGTTTAATGAGTTCAGTCCTCACTGATTTGCCAGGAAAACACAAATTTTATGATGTGAAAATCTGGAGATTCTGCAAAACTCTGGACAGTTGAGAGGTATGGTCAGTGGTCAGGGCTAAGTATTCAGCATGCTTCTTAATACTCTGAAAGTCTGTTTTGCTGCCTAGGTGAAGTAAGGAGAAAAAATGATAAAAAAATAGTTTTGTCAAATCAAAAATGGAGTCTCAGTGTATTCTACATTCTTAATAGGGTTCTTGAGGTCTCCATTAGAGTACCTTGAAATAATCACAATTATTGCAGATTTACAGAATAACAAAATGTGCTGCCCAAAGTATTATACTGTGTGTCTGAGCCAGGTATGAACAGCATGTGAACTGGATATGTACCTATCAGGGTTTGTTTTGTGCAGTAGCAAAAGAGGTGTGTGTGTGTGTGTGTGTGTGTGTGTGTGTGTGTGTGTGTGTGTGTGTGTGTGTGTGTGTGTGTGTGTAAGTTCATAGGTTAGTACTAGGTTTTCTGTTGTGGGCCACTTTAAGCCTAGCCAAATTTCCCAGCCCAAAGGTAGGAATCAAACCCGGTTCCTTGTGGGAATGAGATAAACCCAGTAGGACTTATACCGTCAGAAATAATTGAATTCAAGGGATTATTTTTTCCAATAATTTTTGATTTCATCAGTTGTTTACTTGCTTACACTTTGTATTTATCTTTATTTGTTATGTTTTCGGCGAACTTGGAGGTACAGCCTATATTGTCTAGTAGAGCACATGCCTGTTGCTAAGCACTAAGCACTCACTGTGTCTAGTATCTTATTATGTCACTGGGGCATGCTATTTAGCTGACAATAAATCACACATTGCTGTGTGAATGATGCAGTGTTCATTGAGCTAGCACTAATTATTAAAACATTGTGCTACAATGAGCTGTCAATATGATGTAAATTTCAGGTAAATATGGTGTGGCAATGCACAGTAAAGCTTTTGGTGCAGTATGTGTGTGTGTGTGTGTGTGTGTGTGTGTGTGTGTGTGTGTGTGTGTGTGTGTGTGTGTATATATATATATATATATATATATATATATATATATATATATATATATACATACATATACACATATATAGATAGATATATAGACAGATATAGATATATAATATTGAAGGGTCAGGATGGAATGTATACTTTAGCTGCATCTCCCTTTGATCATGGTTTTTCTGTCTGTGCCACAGCCACAATTACTTCATGTTTTTCCATGCTGTAGTTAAAATATACCAAGCTGCAAACAGTGTAATTTGTTATACTGCTGTTGGTATTTAGACTATACCTGCAAAGAGATATGGATTGTGCTAAATTCTTCTTTACTTTTAATATCTGTGTGGTTTCTTTAAATTGCTAAAGCCATGTCATGTTTGGTTATGCATCAGTTAAATGATCAACTCTGGCAATGTGTTAAACTTTCAATTAAACTTTCTGTTCGGACATGCCTCTTGGTCTCTTATGCTTTTGTGAAAAAGGAATTTTTCCCACCCTGTTCAAAAAAATAAATAAAATTTTTGCTAGGAGGAGGGGGCAAATGAGGGTCTTTGCCTGAGCTGCTCCAAATGGCCTAGGTACTCCTCTGAAATATATATATATATATATATATATATATATATATATATATATATATATATATAAGCATAACATTCCATCAAAATGAAAGTAGTCAATCCTACAATGATCAACTGCTTCCTGTCAAAAATGTAACTATTGATTTGCAATGGGTCAAAAAACAGTACATTTTTTTAAAGGCGGAAACCCCACTGGACCCCCTGCTAATGATATATACAAATTCAGAGATCTGAGATACAGCGGGGAAAGGGCATATTTCCCAGTCCTCACTATACTGCAGTCTAATGTAGAAAAACACAGTACTTTTTGATCAGTTGATTTTTCAGTCAACTGTGCTGGCTTTTTCACTCTTGAGGAAAAAGCCACTTCAACAAAGGTTCTGCACCTATGTATATTTATATATATATATATATATATATATATATATATATATATATATATATATATATATGTATGTGTGTGTGTGTGTGTGTGTGTGTGTGTGTGTGCGTGTATATATATATATATATATATATATATATATATATACATATATAGATATGTACACATATGTAAAATATGTGTGTGAGTAATATATTTTTCCCCTTTTCCTATGCTAACCATCAAGCTTCTCCATTATGAACTTGAACCCGTTTGTTCCTTAGAGGCAAGGATTATACCAGATAAGTTCAGGATACAACCTTCTGGAGAGATCTCCATCCTGAGAGACAAAAATCCTACTTGTGTGATAACCTTAACCATACCATTGCCCCTAGTTCCTACCCCATATAATACCTTAGCAAAAGCCCATCCTCTCACAATACCACTATAGGAGACGGCCTCACATATACGCACATTTCACATACAACAAAACATACATAAAACATTAAAATTATCACCTACTAGTCATTATTCTAACACTAACCCAAAAGTACTTGCACTCACTCATGCCCCTTAAGAAACACAAGCACATACAAAAAATAATAAACTGTTTCCTTCCTAGTCTTATAACCCTAACCTACGAGCACTTGCATATGCATACACTTCTACCAATAATGCTGAGCCAAAAATTTACAAGTATTCTTTGAATTATATTTTCTGATGAGATAAGGTCCAGTAATGTATTCAGCAATCAGTACATATTTACAAAAAAAAAAAAAAAAATCCAAAGGTAGAATAAACCTGATGTTTGAGAGGCTGCTTGGGTAAAAACCCACAGATTAAAATTCATCATGGTTTAACAAAGTATAAACACATGTAAATTTTTTTCAGTTTTTTTATTGAGTCTGTTTCATTTATTTCAAAGAATGTGAAACACATTTAAAATATACATGGGACATGTAAGTGTGTAATTTTTGCCTGCTGCTTTTTATTATGTGCACACACATATACTGTACAATCTATTGCAGTAATGCATAATCCTACACTTTATCACTGTTAAGCACTAGTGTATCATAAATTTCACTCCTCTGGGTTACACGTTTCATGATACGTGACTTATGTACATTGGTGACTCTTTACAGGTTGCGTGGTTTACTGCTCATATGTATGCTTATTAATTTACTATGCTAAATCATTTCTTATAAACCTGCAGACTTCATGACAGCACATTATGAATGTGTAAAATGCTGTCTTAGCAGCCGCAAATCATACAAACATATTTATTATTTTTATTACTTATTCACAAGCATTATATGAGTGCTTTGCTGTAGTGAGGTTAAGTTTTTTGACTCTCGCCCCTAGTTTATTAATCTGTAGTTACTGTGTTTAAAGTAAAGACTCTGAAGTTTTTTGTCTTTTGGTGGTATCAAATCTGGACACCATCAATGCATCATAGTGGGTGTTATTGTCTCATCACTATTTTCTGTTAGACTGTGAACCTAATAAAGAATAATTATTGCTTTATTTATTCTATGTATGCAGCCGCACAGTTCCACTCATGATTACATTTTCAAACTTATGAATTTCAAAGCTGTTTATTTATCTGTCTCAGTATGTCTATCTGGCATATTTGCATTGCTAATAAAAGTGTAATTAATTTTCAGAAACACCTCAGAAGAGTATTGACTGTGTCATGACGTCTATATCCACTCAATGAATTTTAATCTTTAAGCAGAATATTTTATGAATATGTATTTGTGTAGTTCATTACATTACTGCAGGTTTTTATCTTTTAGTAAAAATAGATTACTCTTCATTCATGATACCGATCATTTATAGGTTTTTAATTTCCAGCTCAACTCCTGTGTGCCTTATCTGAAAAAGGTAATTTGCATATTCAATCTAAAGTCTTTGTGATGCAACAGTTTTTGCACTTCTTTAAATGAATGGCTATATAAGTCCTACACAAAAGGATATGAGCTTATTTTAGTCGTTTGTAAAAAAAAATCTTAAAAAAGCAAAGAAATTCCATTTCACAACCCATTGAGTTTCAATGTGTATTCAATGGGCTGCAAAGATTTAATCTGATAAAGTACTGGTATCCAGGTTGGTGAGAAAGAAAATATTTCTTGAAATACGTTTTTAACTTACCACAAAATGAAGTATTTCTGAGCTTTGTTTAGGATTGCCAGAATGTTGATTCTTGCATTACAAACAGTATAAAAGAGGCTTTGCACATAAATCACATGCTGAATAATTGTGTAAAATGAAAAATGAGCATAACATCAGTTTCTGAACAAGTAATATAAAACCAAAATCAAATTTAAATGTCATACTGTTTTGTCAGATACAAGTTAATGGTTGCCTTAGGTAATTCCTGCTCTCTAAAACTCCTTAGTGTGTTAACAGGTAGGAGAAGGGGAACGTGGGAAGGGGTACAGTTTACAGACCTAGATTACAGGGCATGACAAAAGAGGAAATGAGGCAGGATTTTAGGTTAGAGAGGAGGATAAAGGTATTTAAGGTTTGCTGTTAGGGACTTCAGTTTCTTTGGTGCAGGAGGTTTGCTGATAGTAGACTCTTGACAATGTCCAGGTGACTGTAGCCAGCCCAGGTAACCTAAGAGTGAGGTAACCTTTCAATCTTGGTTTAATCTTCATTTAGGTAAGTTTAGTTTTGGTTATGGGTCAGCAGCATGGTGGAATTAGTGTGTGTGAGTGTGCTGCTGGTTTGGGTAGCAAGACATTATTGCAGTGGATCATTGGGTAGTTAGGGTAGGCAAGGGACTGGGCTGCTTTGGGATTATGAACAAGTAGGTAGGTAGGTAGGTCTAAGTGTATGACCCCTTTCTCTGACACCCATCCCCCTCCCTTTTTTTTTCTTTTTCAAAACAAAGAAAGAACGAAAAAGGAGAGAGAGGGAGAAAGAAGTAAGGGAGATTAGGTTTAAGGTAATCGGGATTGTGCATTATATTTCTAATTTCTTCATTTTGCATTACAGAAGCCTGTTGTGGAACAGTTAAACAAAAGATGTGAGGTGGTTGTTTTGCAAGCAGAATTTTTAAGAAGGCATTTGATCAGCAGCAGACCCCAGAAGGAACATCCACTGAGTCACCTGGAAGAGATCGGAGGAAGAGAGCCAGACTACCTGCTTTTTCAAGTTGAAGAGTGAAATACCAGAGGAGAGGTGCCAATGAGTACAGTGAGCTGAGTGCATTTGTGTCTGTGGAGTAGCCAGCAAACACAGCAGGTAATGTCAATGATATTGTACAACAAATGTCTGTTGGGTTAGGCTGCACTGTTTCTAGGCAGTTTATTAATATTTTGCTGAATTTGGATGGGGCTAGCCAACTAAATATTCAGGAGTTATGGCAGGTAAAACATGGAGAGTAATAGTTGCAGGGTAAGGTGCTACAAATTGCGGGCTCTGGGAGGGGCCAAGTGAGGAGGGAGGACTTCAGGCTGACTTAGTTTTGGTTTTACTCCCATGTGATTAATTAGAATTAGATGGAGAGGAGGATTTGGGGGAGGTTAACACCTTCTCTAATGTAACACTGTGTTTAAGCTCTTTTACAGTGGGGTCAGAGATTTGTTGTCATGGCTCATATTCTCCAGGTGGTGAAGGAAATGGTCTGGAGAAGTAAATTTGTGGATATTTTTTGAGTTGATTGGTGCTGGTGGTGTACAGAGGATTGTAGAGGCAGAGGCCCTGGGGGTTAAGAACCTCATGGTAGCTTTGGCAAACTTGGGGAAGAAGAAGCCTGAGACGTTTAGGATCAGGTCTTGGAATAACTGAATGTTAGGCTTTATTTTCTGGCAGTGCTAATCAAGAAGGAGCTCAGTTGGAGACCTCTATTGTGGGTTGACAATTAGACAAATACATTAATTAAGGGGAGGACACACATTTCAGAAAATTACAGCAGTGGACAAGACTTTTAAGTGGGAGTACTGGTGTGTGGATACATGGTTAGGGACAATGACTGATAGTGGGAATGGGGTCAAGGACAGCTCATGAAGACTCAAGGAATTTGCTTTGGACTTGAGTTTTCAATGATGGCTGTTGTTCTTGGACTGTCTGAAGGTTTCCTCATGTTTGTCTGTTTTGTGTTAGTCCACACAGTGGTGTGTGTTGGCTGAAGAAGCAAGGACAGGTGGATGTCCAGTCCATTGGAATATGGCATGCAAGGACAAGGCTGGGATTTGAATATGAGAGGTAGACGGAATAATAGGCTAATGAGAATTTGATGCCTTTCAGGGATGGCCCAGAGATTGGCCCATGATTTCCACAATAAGGGTTGAGATGTTTGCTGAGTTATTGTGTATTTAGCAATTGAAGAAAATAGCACAGGAATTAATTGATGGTTTTAGTAAAGGATTTTCTATTAGGTTGCAGGTGAAAAGGAAGTGAGTTGTACATAAGAACTTGCAGTCAGTGAAAGGTAAAGAGGATATTGTGCAAGAATTGTTAAATAAGGGTGTAGTAGTCAGAAGATTATTGGGCCCTTTGGAATCTTCCTCCTTTCATGAGTATAGGATTTTACCGTTAGGGTTTACTTCCTAAGAAAAAAAAAGCAGAGTGCAGACTTATACATTTATCATTTCCAGAAGGTTCTTCAGTTAATGATTAAATTCAAAAAGGGTGGCTCATGTTCAGTATGTACCATTGCAAAATGGTTGATTAAGGGGTTTGTTGACCCTTGGTTAGTGAAACTGGACATTGAAGCAGCTTCCTGGTTGCTAGTTTCCAGAAAGGAGGTTTGGCTGAAGTTGTGCACGGTTTTAAAATGTCAAGTTTTATTTAGCTAAAGTGATGCTTATGGGTTGTGCCAATGCTTGTGCAATATTTGAAAAATATAGTTCAGCTTTGTGTTTCATTACTTGGATGATTTTTTGGTGAGAGGACTGAGGGATTCCAGAAGAATTGTAAGTTTTTTGATGGATTGTGATGAGCTTGCAGTACTACTGGTGAAAGACAAGCAAGAGATCCTAGCAAAGGTCATGTTTCTAGGTTTGGATTTGGATGTATCTAGGTGTATTTTCTGTTTGCCATACAATAAGTTAGGACAGTTGAGGGTTAAAATAGAGGAGTATATTGGCAAAGATGAAGTTACTCTTAGGGAAGTTATGCAATTGCTGGGGTTACTGAGTTTTCCTAGTAGGGCAACTGGCCTGTGGCGACTCTTTACTACAGTGTTTGCAAATTTATTGAGGGGTAAAAAGCAACATTGGGTCTGGGAATTGAAGGTGCTAAAGAAGGATTTGTTGATTTCCAAGCATTTTTTTGCACATTTTCATAGGACTGTGATGTGGCAGGATGATTGTATATCATCTGAGGAGCTGTAGTTGCATACAGACTCTGTAGGCAGGTTAGGTATGGATATTTATTTTAGAGGTCAGTGTTTTGTGGAAGCTTGGCCATGGTACTGGCTTCTAAGTTGGAGGGAGGATATTAACTTTTTGGAGCTTATGCCCATTTGGGCACCCATGGTGGTATGGTATGAAGAATTTAGTAACAAATGAGTGTTTTGTTACTTGGATAATGAAGCTGTGGTTTATGTCATTTTAAAGAAGTTATTCAAATTGGATATGGTTCAGTTGTTGCTGAGGAAGATCACATTGCATTCACTGAAGATTAATTTCTGGGAAAGTGAATTGTGTTGCTGATGGCTTATCTTGTGTTTAGTTTCACACATTTTGAAAGATAGTCCCAGATACAGAAATCATACCATCCATGATTCAAACAGACGTTTTGAGAGATTGGGAGCTAGATGGCTTTTTCTGCAATCTTGCGCTGTTTCAACTAAGAAAGAGTAGAATTTAGTCTTGTTGTTTCTTGGCATTTGTAGAACGATTGCCAGTTTGTGACAAGGTTTGCCAGTAGTATTTGTTGTGCAGTAACTGATGCACAGATGGGGTGGTAGGATTCTAAGAATTCAATGCGAGTCCATTTAGTTGTACTGATTACAAAAGTTATTAGGATGGAAGGATTTTACTAAACATTGGGCTGTAGAGAGGATATTCAAAGATTGGGTGAGGGATAGAAGTCTGGCAGTGAATTGTAGGATACCTATTGGGAGAAGGTTATTCAAGGTAGTTTTGAAAGGCATATCTAGGGTGTCACTTGCATTTGTTGAACATATTTTGTGGACCACACTGATATTTTTTCTGCACGAGGGAACATTGTACATTAATGAATTGCTGGGAAGATGTTTCCATTACTCATCATGCAGTTTTATTTGGTTTGGCTTGGTCTAAAATGCATCAGTTTTGGAAATGGCATAGGTAGTTTTAGAAAATAAGGGATGATAGCTCAGTATGTCCTGTGTGGTGGGCTATGTTACAGAAAAAAATATCAGGATGTGTGAGCAGAGATTGTTTTTTTCTTTTTCCAGATGGTAGGCCAGTACATTATAAGCAATTTGGCGTGGTTTTAAAAATGTTTTGTGCTGTCAAGGGTCGATGGTGATAGATGTTCCTCTCATTCATGATAAAGGAAGGCATCAGATTTGGCAGTACAGGGTAAGTCAGTTGAAGGGATTAAGAGGTCAGGTTGGTGTGCTTCAATGACTTGTCTTAAATATATTATGTAGCTGTTGATTCTCAAGTATATTGGCAGTGATGTTCCTCTGCTACTTAGATGTATATAATATTGAGTTGATGTTTTGTTGTTTTACGGGTCAGAAGTCTGTTTTAATTACTGGGAATTCCTATGCATTATAGGCAGTGAAGTGAGATTGGAAAGCTAAAGGGGAACATATTGGTTCTTGATCCAGCTGTTTGGGATGTCATTCATAAAACAGTACAGTAAAGGTCATTACTGTTCATCGGTGGGGGGAGGGGCAGGGAATGATATGGGAAAAATCTCTAAGAGAGGGATTTTATCTCATATTACTAGAAATCTGTTAAGTCTACAGTGGTAGTGATTCAGAGAAGCTTTTATATCATAGTAGGGGATGACAGCTAACAAGCACTAAGGAAAGTACACATCGAGAAGGTTTACGAGCCATACCTATACAATTAAATCCCATAGAAGGGACTAGTGCGATAGTTTCAGAAGGGTCAGATATTTGTATTGACACTCCATTAGAACAAGGAGATGAACATATTGAAATAGGCAATCCGTTGGAGGTAACTAACAAATCTATGGATATAGGCACCCTTCCTAAGAAAGGGGTGAATCATATACCATTGAATCAGTATCTGCCGGTTTTCCTAAAGCAGACTTTTTACCGGAACCCACGGGCAATGAGTCAGGACAGAAAATGGAAGAAAACAATGAACTAAATAAGAGTTCATTAGTTATTAATCTCTCAACATCTTCTTTGAAGAAGAATGAAATAAGTCTATTAGAGAGAACTTTAACCTTCATTCCCTCTTTAAAGTCTGATTTGAGTGAATTTGCTTTGGATATAAGATATTGTGCATGGAATGTAACTTTAAAAAGTATTTTTGGGAATAAAGAACAAGAGACTTTGAAACTCAGGAAACCTAGTACTTTTGTACCTACGAACCTTCCAGCAGTGGAACTATTTTCTCGCATGTGTATAGATGCAGTAGAGCAATTAAGAATAAGCAAGGATGTTCAACATTACCACAATTTAACATCTCAGGAAAGACAAGCTCTAACAGATCTACAACATAATGATGAGGTTGTGATAAAACCAGCAGACAAAGGAGGAGCTATTGTAATCCTTTCATCTGAATGGTATAGAATGAAAATGGGGGATATGTTAAAAGATCTAGTGACAGATCAGGAAATTGATGTTCTAAGCCTAGAGAGGATGGTTAACAAGACCCAGGATACATTATACTCAATGCTTATTGAAGGCAGTATAACAAATGAACAGTATTATTTTTTTAAAGGTAGATCATCCAACGGTTCCCTCCATAAGTGGAGTACCCAAGGTACATAAAGATCCCTTAAATCCACCCTTACGCCCTATAGTATCAGGGCAAGGGTGGTTGACAGAATCTATATCACTTTTCGTAGAGAAAAATCTCAAATAAATTTTATTGAAAATTCCCAGTGTCCTTAGAGATACAGATGACCTTTTGGAAAAGCTAACATATTCCATAGATGCTCTAACAGAGAGAGAAGATCTGTTACTGGCTACCATGGACATCACGAGCCTATTTACATCAATACCTAATGACATTGGAGTGGAAGCAGTGAGGAAGATTATTGTAAAAGAAAGAAGGGATAGTATTGATGCGAATTTAATGTTCCCTTTTGGAAATTATATTGAATACGAATTTGTTTCACTATGGAAACTCTATCTATTGGCAACGATGGGGAGTTGTGATGGGCACATCCTGTGCCAACAGTTACGCAAACATTGTCCTCTCAGAGTGGGAAAGTAAGTATATCCTAAGTGAATTTAATCTTTGGTTACAGAATGTGAAATTTTATGGCCGATTTGTAGACGACCTTTTTATTTTATGGAAATGGAATGAAGCCCACTTTTTGTTATTTCAACAATACTTGAATGGAACTACATCATTTCTGAAGTTCACTGGCCAAATATCATGTGACTCAGTGAATTTTCTAGATTTGAATGTAAAATTGAATCACAGGGGAATAATAGAAACAACATTATATAGAAAACCTACTTGGAGGAATCATTACCTTCATAAAAGTAGCATGCACCCAAGACATGTTGCAAATAATATTATGAAGAATGAAGTTACAAGAATAAATAAGAGATGTACACAGGGATCTGTAATTCAGCAAGAGGTGACTAATTTAGAGGACTGCCTACGAGGATACTCAAGGAGAGATGTTGAAATGAACACATGTGAATCTAGTATGAGAAATAGATGAAACCAAGCAGCATTTGAGAAAAAGAAAAATAATTCACCCTGTACACGGTCGTGTGTTACATATAGTACAGACAATAGACAAGTCAGAGAGATTATTAGCAAATTTTGGCCCATTCTTATCCAGGACTCTAGATTACGTTCTATAGTAGGAGACAAACCACAATTTAGTTATAAAAATAAGAAAAACATTAAACATCTCCTATGTACGAAAGATGGCTTCCAAAGACCTACTCTAATAGGAAAGAAAGGAACATTTCAATGTGGGAATTGTTCTGCCTGTGGGTACATTGATAGTTATAACACCTTTAGATGTCCGGGAATGAATAGAGATTTCATCTTTAATTGCAAGGCTACATGTGCCATTAAAAATGTTATTTGGCTACCTGCACAGAATGTCCTTCCTTCTATGTTGGAAAAACCAACCAGAATTTCAGGAAGAGAATATTAAGACATCTAGGCGACACTAGAAGAGGAGATGTTCATAACGCTTTGGCGATACATATATCAAAATTTTCTAGCCATAGTTTTGCTTTTAAAGTAATTGAGAAGATATCTGGCAACATCAAAGGAGGAGATATTGTCAATAAAACAGAAGTTTGTGAAACTAAATGGATAGTTAATCTACGGGCTGATCGAGATCTTGGCGTGAATGCAATTATTCCACTCAAACCAATGCTCAAGGCAAGGAGACCTACCATTGGATGAGGGGTAGGTGTATCACTGAAGCTAAGTGGTTGGAGAAAAGAAGGAGAAGGTGTTGTCTGTTACTTTGAATTTTATTGGATAAAGCTTTGGTATAAATACAAGCAATGGTGTCCCTGTTCAGTATGATCTAATGAAGGATTTTCTGAAAGCGCTTATCGTATGTTTATTTGGGACATTATACCTATATTCGAACAGAAGGAGAACTTGTTAAAGCATTTGCTGAAGGAGAACGTGTTGAACCATTTGCTGTTGAGAACTTTATGCTTGAGAATCGTTTCTTATTACATGTTAGAAACGCAGTCTGGCCAAC